>NW_009910540.1:0-22864 GCF_000696875.1 Nestor notabilis
CGATGGCTGGACTTGAAGGTCTTTTCCAGCCTAGTCGATTCTAGGATTCTACACGAGTCTGTCGCTGCAGAAGCTGCCGCTCCTTTCCCCGCCTGCCTGCGGTGTTGCTGCTCGCAGTAACAACGCGTTACCGCTCCGCTGCCCCGGTAAGTGCCCCCGGGTGCCTGCAGTGAGGGACGGCCCGGCCCGAGAAGGCCTCGCAGGTCGGCTGGAGTCGACCAGGCCTTCGAGTGTGCTAGCTGGCCGGCCTCAAGGTAACTCTAGAAAAACCATGAGCGGGGCATAGCATTTGATCATTATTCTAATTATCCGGTTTACCTCACGGCCCTACAAGTGCTTGTACTGGCAAAGCAAAGCGGAGCAGTAAACAACAGAAACGGAGTGGAAATTTACGTCTGTCATGCTGAAAGCAGAGGCAGCTTGCTACGTGAGCTCGCTCTCAGCCTCAATCAGAACCCTGTTGCATATGCCACTGTAAGAAAGTTTGCTCTGAAGCAGGGACTGCAGCCTGAATGCATGATGAGAGCCAGCTAGGGCTGAGCAGGTGGGTGGAATATGCAAAGTGACAAGATAATTTGGATCATTGCAATATGTGGTGATTGCAGCTCACCAGCTGGCTGAGCTCCAGCAGGAAGTGTGACAGAAATTTTGAAGAGGAATTTCAGAGGGGGAAAAAGGGACATCAGGTTGGTTTAACAATAATAATAACTTTATCCTCTATGTCGTTTAGGGCTCCTTTTGCAGTGTACAAAGGGACTCTGCAGACAGGGAATATATAACATAAAAATGTTACACAGTTGTTGGCTAGAATGCAGAAAAGAAGCAGTGGGGCTTTAATAAGCTGCTAGGCTAAGCATTCATCAGCTCACCACCATTGCTAAAGCACCAGCCAGCCATGCAGACACCCCTCAGGAAGGGAAGGGTCAGTCACCACTGCTCAGAGTTGCTGGGTTGCAATATTCTGGCTCCCTGCTGGATTTTTAAAGGGGGAAGGGGATGTTGGTTTTTCTTGGGGTTTTTTTTTTTTTGCTGTTTTGTTTTAGGGCTTACACCTTTTTATGTTTGTGTTTTTCCTCCTGAGTACTTGGTGCTGCTAATGGCCCATATCTCAAGAACGTTAGCTCTCAGCAGCAATACTTTTCTTATCTTAGCGTGGCTCTACTGTGCAGCTTCTGAGAACATAGCAGCTTCTTCAGAAGTCGGGAGCCAAGGTCATGCAGCTGCGCTGTATTCAGCATGGGCCTTGGATCCACACCAACAGCTGAAGCCATGGGAAAAGGGACAGGGGAAGGTTACAGGAAGAATGTCCTTCTTCAGAAGGAAGACAGCTTAAAAGGTCTCGGAGTGGCGTGAGCTTTTAGGTGGGAGTGTAGAGGCAGTGCGAAATATTTCATGGTAGACTAGGCGGGGTGGCTTTGAAGGGCTGAAAAAGTGAAAACCCAGAGAGACTTTCTGACACAATAAAGCTGGGAGCCAGGAATATGGAAGGGAAGTGTGATTAAATGAAAAAATTAATTTGGGAAAAATGGTATGAACAGATGGAGGTGGAAGCACGTGATGCTGGTCTAGATGGACTTGACAGGAAGAAACTTAACTAGTTGATGGTGTAAAGCTGGTGGATTGGGTGTTATTTTAACTGCACAGATAGAAATGAAAGGCAGTTATGGATGGAGTGTTAAAAATGTGGCTTTGATGTTAATCTTTTATATCATTGCTAAAGCAGGTATAGTGAGAGGTAGTCTGTGCCTGTATCTGCATTAAGAAGATGCTTTTCCTGTTTTTTAAGGGGGAGAAATGGTCAGTTTTGGTGTAATTTCAGATTGTACTGTATAGAAGCATATACACCGTTCCTGCTCTGAGCGGGATGGATGGACTTGATAGTAAAAATGCAGATGATGGGACTATGCTGAAGGTTATCTTGCTTGGTACTGCAGAAAAAGAAGTGGGATCTATGTGGTTTTTGTCATCAGCACAGCACACCCACAGAGTGTATTTCTCATTACATACTGCATGAAGGCACCTGGAAATTCTGCCTGGTGGATCCCAGGCTTGTGTGCTGTCAGGGGTACTCTTTCCAAAAAAATTGTTGGTGGGTTGGACACCTTGTTGTAATATGTAAAGGAAGGTACAGTATGAGCAGTTTTCATTCCAATGGACAATATACAAATAAGGCTGTAAAGAATGGATGAAACATACAAGCAATGTGGATGTATTAGCACAAACCGTAACCACCAACGCAGGAGTTGGTGGGGAATAAGCTCCAAAAGGGCTTATAGCAGGTATTTGCTTATGAAAGTTGCTAAAGCCATGACCTAAGTCTAGCCCAGTGTGTTCCCCTTCTCCCTGTTTTCACCAGTGGTTTGCCAGAGTGCTCCTGGTTGGTCCTGGGGGTTTTAATACTGGAGCTTGAACTGGGTCAAGTCACTGGCTTGTGCTGGTTTCAGATTGTCTGTTGCTTCCAGTGATGAACGAGTGCTGGAATCCATCTTTAACTGCCTGTTGCTCAGGTCCAATATCAGCTCTGCAGACACACCATGTGGATTAAATGCAAGCTTTTCCTGGATCTTCACTGAAGAGTTTTAATGACTACTTGGCTTATAACATGTTGCTTTTAGAAGCTGTAGGTTAATTTTTCAGTAGGGGTTAATCCCTGTCTCTTGCACGATTGAGATAATTTTTGAGCAACTTTCCTTTAGACTTGAGTGATATACCCACAAAAACCCTTGAAAGGCAAAGCGTGATCACGCTGGGTCCCAAGTGCATGAAATTGGTGGTGGTGACAATTACTTGAAATATTTAAGCAAGTCCAATCTTAGCAACAGTGGCAAGTCAAGGGATATGGGATTCTAAAAGCAAAAGTGTCTCAGTTCTTATTCAGAGTCTTTACAAATATTGATTGAGGTCTAGGGCTTTGGCATTAACCAGCTAATATATATCACATAATTGACACTACCTTTTCCAGACAGGAAATAAATGGTTTGCCAAGTAAGTCAATATGTGAAAATGTTTGTTTGCTTTTTATTTAGCTAAGAAGTGTTACAGTATATTTTTTGAGGGGTCCAAACTGACAGAAACCCTGCATATTCATGTTTGGTTGTGTGGGGGTTGTGTATACACATCTGTAATCCTGAAGCCTTCCAGGTTTGTTAGATGGGGCAGTTCAATGCAAAATACAGTGCTTGATGTGCTGCATGCAAGATTACAGAAGTTAGAAGTTTTGGGTCCTGATGTCATTAGAGTGTAGATGCGCATTAGTGTTATATTCTCTACAGTAGTATTTTTGCTGTTGTACGATGATCCAAGGAATAATGATTCTGTACAGGAGCTGAGTGTCAATGTGGAGCAGCCACAGTTTTCAATGTGCACGTATCTGAGTAAACCTCAGACTCTAAATGTTAGGTTCATTTTTTTTTCTGCAGATATTCTAATGAGAAGCTAACAGAGATGTGTTCATCAGAATGTCACATGTTTGGTTGGAACATGCTATGAGTTCAGGAGTAAAATGGATACAAGGTGGATGGTTGGATGTGCTCATCCCTTTCTTCCTGACTGGATCAGCTGATCCTGGGATCGATAATAGATAAAGCAAGAGTCTGCCTGAACTTCTGTCTGTCATGGCTTTTATCTTCCTGCCTTTGAGCTGCCAGGACTCATGCTCTGTTGAGGTTTCTTCTAGTTCCAGATGAAGCATCTCGGATCTGCTGCTGCGCAGCAAAGTACTTGCTGTTCTAAGAATCCAGAGGTGTGTGCTTCTTTTAGCCCTGAGGGGTAGTTCTCCTGTGCAATCAGTGACTACAGCAGGATTAGTTTAACAGCATGTGTTAATGGGACTGACCCATTGACAGAACAAATTACCCATTTGAACCTCAAATCTGGAAAATGCACCGATGATTTTTAAATGTGATCCATTTAAAGGATAATTGTTAACTATATTCAGTGTCCTTGTTTTCATAAGCTGTCACAGCGTCCTGATAATTTGACATTTCTACAACTTATGTTTTGTGCATTTAACTAGTGTTTTCTGCAGCTGTCTAGAAGGTCCTCATTAGCAAAATTTAGTTTCCTGTTTCTGTCTTTATGACATCTAGAAAATGTAATTGCCTAAAGTGAAAAGAAAAAGCCATTTGTACGGCCTGATCATTATAGGTCATGAAACAAGCACAGCCTAATAAAGCGTTGGCATGAAAAGTGACTTTCACTTTTCTCCCCTTGCTCCTCCATAAGCTCATTTGTAGAACAGCAAATTATAAACAAGAACATTATTTAATCCTTGCCTCTAGCAGTCTGCTTTGTACGTGCGCTGTGCAGCTTTCGTTGAGAGAAAATGAATCCCAAGTCCCATTTTGACAGAGACTAGAAATCTCACATAATCATGCAATCCCTCTGATGCTCTCCCAGCATCAAGCCTTTGTGTCTTGCGGGATTTAGATTTTTCTGTCTTTCTGGAAATGTAGGAAAAGTGTTAAAATGCAGCTCTCAAAGTTCAGGCACTAAGCAGAGTGTATTGATCCTCTCCCATTCATGTACACGTTTGATGTGAAAACGCTGACCTAGAAGCACTGAGAGTTTATTAGTTTTGACACTGTTATTCGTTAGCTGTAATTCAATTAGAAGCATGGTGATGGATGTGTTTGTATGCTGGGGCTGGCAGCTGCTCTAGGTTCAGAAACTTACAATTCTAGTTGGGAAATGGTTTTGTGCAATCTGGGGTAAGATTTGTATTGCTAGGCTAAAAGTGACATCATTCTTGATTTGGGTTTTAATAGATTCCTCTCCGTTTCCAATTATGTTTCTAATTAGAATAATGTCTTGTTTCCCATGACAGTTTAAAAATAATGCCAAGTCTGTAAAAGAGAAGCTATCAAGATGATTGAATAATGTTTTCTTTTTCATTTGTTGGACTGAGACCTTTTTCTATCTTAATTGGATATATAGACCTACAGGCTACAGGAATAATTTCTATATTTACAGAAGATTATGTTGCAGTAGTTGCTAAGCTTTCTTCTGTCAGTGTGTCTTGGGGCTGTTTCCATCACAGCCTCAAGCATACATACTAGCCCTCAGCCAGCTGTTTGTATTCCCATTCTAGTGGGAAGACAGAAGACCTTTCCACCTTTATAAATCCCAGCTTTTCAGGTGTGAGATCTGCTGCTCTCTCTCCTACCCTTTGCTTTCCCTTCCAGGCAAAGCTCCTTCCCTTCACATCTGGGGTAGGGTCTTTTGCAATAGCATTGTTTCTCCAGGACCAAAGATGTTTTCCTGCCACTTGGAACTGAGATTTATGGTTCAGGGGATGTGGGTGAGTAAACTGACTCTGGGAGCTGAGAGTCCTAGTTGAGAACATAGCTGTAGCTTAAGACTGTCAAATGCTGGCTCCAGTGGAAAGAATGTAGAAGAGATCTTGAATGGGTGGTATTCAGTAGTTGCTGGAACTTGCTTTTTGAGGGAAAGACAGATCTAAACATGCTGTGGTTGAGGAAGGGGTTCAGGCAGTCTGGGATGGAAGCTAAATCAAAGCTACCTCCATGGCTGACAGCTCAGAAAGCTCTGGGGTCTTATATGCTGCAGTGAACTTGGCTCTCTATGCATAATTTAGCATGGCTGAGTGCAGCTGCCACAAGAGTCTGCCCATGTTTTTCTGGAGCATGACTTCAGTCAAGCATCTGCCTGAGGTTTGCTACTGCCATGTGTGTAATTACCTTTGGAGGTATGGGAGAAAGGTTGGGAGTGCAAGGATATGAGAAGGAATGGCATTCCCTTTCTGCTAAGTACCTCTGGCAGTGCTGCAGTGATAAAGGAGGTTAGAGCAGTGCTAAAGCTGTGATGCTTGCCAGAAAAATGTGATTACAGACAAATACTTGCAAGGTCAGAGTGGTGATGTGCTTTGTAGTATCAGACATGAGGTTGAGAGTAGAGGGCAAGTCACACATTCTGACTCTCAGCCCCTGCAATGGGTTGACTGTCACAGAAGGTTCAGGACTACAGAGCTATGGCTGTTACTTTTTTTGTATCAGTTCATTTTGTAATAGTGATACTTCCTTTTTTTTCCCTCTTCTTTAAGAGGATAACCAGTGAGCATGAGACACCGATTAACTGTAGTAAGGTCTGTTTGTGTTTCTAGAAAACCCTCTGCTATCAGATGGATCAGGAAATCAATCTAGTTTAAAAATAAATAAATAATTCAATGCAAAGCTTTTTTATGTTCCTCCATCCTCCTTCCCAGACTGAACCACATGTGATGCTTTTGAGGCTGGGGTTCTTCTCTGGCTTGTTTTGCAGAGTAGCTGGCACAGCTGAGGGATGCCAAGGTGCAGAGGTAGGGATGAGTAGGGGTGGCAGGAGTGCTTTAGGGAGGCTTTACAGCCAAATGTTTCCTAGTGTTAGGTGGCGCCTCAGAGTGCAAAAGCAGAATTTGGAGTGCTTTGCTAGGCAGCAAATTAAACAGATAAGAGAAGACATTTTCAAACAGTTTCAGGAGCTTTTTTTTGTCACTAGATGTCCTTGAGGCTTGGCCAGAAGGACTGGGTATCCATTTGATAACAAGTATCACAGTTCATGCAATAAGATTGAAAAATACATACTTCTCTAGATGTAAACTGCATTGGTCTGGATCATGAATCAGCTTCTATCAGAGAAGAATTAAGAAAACTTGTTCATAAGGAGCTTATTCTGTATCTGCTTGTGTCTGAACTTTTACATGTTTCTTTGAAATGGGATATAGGACTAGGTGGGACCTTTGATCTGATTCCTTATCTTCTATAGATACAAAAGCCCCAACTTTCAGCTTGTGAGAGACTGTTAGTGTTCCAGTGCAGTGAAAAAGCCTTTCATGGTTGAGGCAGGCCAGATGTGCCTTGAAGAAAAGTTCAAGTTTCCTTAGCCTTTTTTGTCTGTTCTTGCCTTCAAGGTATATAGCATGGCCCAAACAGAGAAGAAAGGTGGGCTGCTCCGGAAATCTTCAGCCTCCAAGAAGCCATTGAAGGAGAAAGTTGTGTTGATGTATGATGAGATTTTCACGGTAAGGACCTGAGCATATCTTCTTTCTAAAGAGTTGTGTTAAATTTTCTTGGTTTAGTTTGTGCTGAGTGCTTTGTATGGTGGATTCTTTTCCCAAGGTAAGAGTTGCTATAGGTGCATAGAGTGATAGAATGGTTTGGATTGGAAAAGGACCTTAAGATCAACTAGTTCCAAACCCCTTGCCATAAGCAGGGACACCTCACCCTAGACCATGTTGCCCAAGGCTCTGTCCAGCCTGGCTTTGAACACTGCCAGGGATGGAGCATTTACCACTTCTTTGGGCAACCCATTCCAGTGCCTCACCACCCTCACAGTAAAGAACTTCCTTATATCTAACCTGAACTTCCCTTTTTTAAGTTTGAACTCATTACTCCTTGTCCTATATGCTTCAGGCTTTCCTACTGTCGTGCAGAGCTCTTTGTTGTTCTCTTCCTTACTGTCACCTTGTCCCTTTGTCTACCAGGACCATTTGTGATCTGCAGGAAGTTATGGCTTTTCAAGTATTCTCAAAAATATAATCCAGAAAATAAACAGAGACATCCCAATTCAGAGTTGCTTCTGTTTCTGGGAATCTGTGTAGACAGAATACTATATTTGGGAACACTTGGTTATCCAGTGGAATGATGCTGACTCTGAGCTACTCATGATAATGATTTTCTTTACATTTTACCTGAAAGATTTCTTCTTGTTTGTTCTCATGGGTGTTCTTTTTTCTTTCAGACAGAGGACCCCAGTAAATGCAACCCTAGATTTTGGGAGGAGCTGTTTCTCATGAAGGTAACAGGAATTGAGCATCCCCTGATTTGCTGCTGCTGTTCTGCCTATGAAGTGGCAGGCTGTCAGTGCAAGGACTTGCATTTCTAAGGTGTTAGTGGTTGTGTAACATGCATGAACTGATTCTTAACCTGACAGGTCAACTTGGAATATCTAGAAGGCAAGCTGGAGGCTCTGGATGGGGAAGAGTTAATGAAGATAAAAGATAACATCAACTGCTTGTTTCAGCACTGCATCCAGGCACTGGGTGAGGAGCACCCAATCAGAGTGGTCAATGCATTACAGGTACCACACTGAGAGATAGGGAATACTCTCTTCTGCTTCTGATGAGGCAATATATTCGCTACTCATGTCAGACATCTTGTGCTCATTTCTTTGCTTCTGAGGAGAAATGGTATCTACGGAGCAGTAGGTACTTACTGTTTGTGGAGGTTACAAACATTCATAGTCTCTAGTCTTTGAAGAACAATAGCTTGTTTCAGAATTCAAGAGGATGTGGTGATGCAGGATCAAGCGGGTGGCAATGGGAGGACAAAAGGGGCTTGTTCACTTGCAGGCTGCCAGTCTGGGGGCTCACAAGTACTCTGTAGCTTTGTCTGTATTCTACTTTTGCCTGTTCTCCCTCATTTGAGCCCCCTTTTTGAATTTCCATATGGGTCAAAAATGAAATAAAGATCTGGAGAAGTTAGTGTGAAATTCAGACAGGGCGCTTTCCCTGTTGGATAGTTCCTAATTGGAAGCTCTGAAGAGTTGTGATGCAGAATTAATAGCCATTTTCCTGCAGGTTGCTCCTCACCAAAGCTATGTCACCCTGTGTCTTGTGTGGGATACTCCTCTCAGTCTTGATGATTGATGTAATTAGTTCACAGGCTGATTCTTACAGTTTGGTGAATGCATTTGTCTCAGCTTCTCTCAGCTGTAGAAGTACAGGATATGTATTTTAGGTTTGGAGGAAGTCATCTATGGGAGATATGGAACATGCAGTAAGCTGGAGAAAACTGATTTAAAACATTTACACGTCTGACATACAATCTTACATTGTATCATTAATTTGGAAAGATGCTATTAAATATTGTAGTTATAGCTACACAGACAGTCTAGCCCAGTCCTGAATTCCAAAACCTGTATTTGGGCTCTTTGCAAAAGGTAGGCCAGGTCTCAATTGTACAGTCTTGCTGTGTAAGTGTAACTAGGGAATAGATAACACATCCTGAGCTTGAGCTGGGAGAGTGTTCCCTTAATCAGACTCTGTATGTTGAAAGTGATCCTGAAGCCAAAACTTCCTTAAGCAATCTTTTATTGAGAGTGACCATGGTGACCAAAAGTTTGCCAGTGCCAGGTCTAAGGGCAGGTTTTGCTATTGAGTTGTAAGTGTTGCCTTATGTCTCATCCTGTATTTGTTTTTCCATTTTTGCAGACATTGTGTGCATTAATTCGGGGTGTCCATCAGAAGAACAAATCCACTTCTGGGTTTGACATCATCAACATGCTTGTGGGTTTTGATAAGGCAGAGCTGTGTATGAAGGTGAGGCCCTGGCAATGTAGAGAAAGAGTTTGCACAGCAGCCATGTTGCAGGGGCAGTGAATTGTAAACAGGCGTGTCTACCAAGGTACAGCTTTTGAGGGAAATAGTCCAGCCACTTATTAAAAACAGCCATCCTGAAGTTCTTTATGTGCCACATAAAGGCAAAAGGACAGTCGGGGTCCCCATGTTTGTAGTAATTTAACAGAGCACTTTTTCTTTAGTTCCAGGTGTGCAGTCACTGCTGTTAAGAAATCTTAAGGCCAGAAAAGGCTGTCACAGGCTATTAGTACCTAGTATTAAACCTCATACCTTGTGCTTAATTTTTAGCTGATAGTGATATCCTGTGTTCCATTTCACATTTCCATCAGCACATGTACCATTTTAAACTTACTTGATCCTCCTTTCTGTAAAGATGTTGAGGGTTTGGGAAATGACAAAGCAATAGCTGATAAAGCTGAAATCCTGTTGTATATTTCACCTTGGCAAAAAGTAGTAATTTTTCATATCTCTACAAATAGTAGTACATTTAGGGAAATACTAAGTAGTAACTTGCCTGTCAGAACTACATTTTTCCTGTAAGAATAACTGTATTACCTGTGACTTAGTATTTAGAAACCAATTATTTTTTAGTATTTGTAAAACAGCTATATGATATCTAGTTTTAATCATAACTAATATGTGTGCTATTAAATTGGAGATGTGCTGCTTACAAAAAATCTCATGTTGCCTGTAAGTAAAATGGAATATTGAAAAAAGAAAGCACTGCTATTACTGTCTTGCAAACAAAAAGGAGGATGACAGCTGTAGAACTCAGAATTACTTTGTGTATACAATTGTTACATGTGTACAAAAATCTCTCATGCATCTAGAGAAAACTCTTGGAAAATGATCATGATGTTATGACTGTAATCATTAAAATGTAGTTAACACAAAAGAGTTCTGAGAACCAGCAGTGTGAATATGGCCTGTGTAACAGGAGGAATGGCTTAATTATCGATTCTGGAATAACATGGCTGTATATTGATGCTCTTGTATTTGAATCTCCCCAAAAGCTTTTTATAACAAATATTTCAAATAATTTTAAACATTACTTCTAAATAATATGATTCTTCTTCTTTAGAATCTGATGGAGAGCTTGGACTCACTCCTCTGTGCAGAAGGTTCTGAAAGCCTTAAAAGCTTGTGTCTGAAGCTACTTCTCTGCTTGGTGACGGTAAATAAATACCAGCTATATAATAACTTAAAAGCTTATGTAAGCCACATCTTGAGGGATGGAACTGCCTCAAAACTTGAGCAGAATGCTGCAGTGTGAAGCTTAAGAAGGGGAAAGAAATTGTGAATGAAAACATGAGGCAGCCCAGAATATGCATCTAAACATGATGCCAATACAGACTAGCGAATTGTTGTCAACTCGTAAGATAGGTGCCAACTGGGGTGAAAGGGGAGACACAGGAGGAGGTGTTAGTTGGATTCACAGGATTTATTTTTCTGGGGAAAAGGATATTTAAGAAGTCTTAGATAAAGGGGAAAGAGAGCAGAGGAGAGGGGTTGAGGAAAGACAGGAAGTGTGGAGTAGACAAGTGCAGTGAAAATATGAAGAATGAGGAAGGTGGAACAAATGACCACTCATCATCTCTTGGATATGGTCGACTGTGGACTATTTTGGCTGTGATAAGAGATAATTGAGTGTGTGGGAAGACTTCACTGCACTCTGCATGATGGGAAAGTGCTCAGTGGACCATATGCACCCTGTTTTTTCATTCTCTGCCTCCTGTGTAGCAGCCTGCTTCAGCTGCTGATGGCTGTTGTGCAGCTGTGTAAAATAGCAATCTGTAGAGGAAAGGGGGAGCTCTTAGTAAGTGGGTCATGCGTCTTGCCAGAGAGGGGTGGGAGGCAGGACAGATTTCTTTTACTTCATGTCTAGCTCTACTGCGAGTCACACCTTGACTTGCTGACTAAGTGTGAGATTCTGGATAAATGTGTCCATCTGGTAGCAGAACTCTTCTGTTCCTAGTGTGTGCCAGAGGCAGCTACAGCAGCATGGAAGGCTTCGTGTGAGATTTTAAAACTTTTGTTTGTACTCAGGTGACAGATAACATCAGCCAGAACACCATCCTGGAGTATGTCATGATTAACAGCATATTTGAAGCTATTTTACAGGTAAGGCTTCTTCCTTCTACTGCAGGGGCTCTTATTCCATAGTGAGAGCTTTCAGTGATATATTTGCTTTTCAGCTTTTTCAGTGCAGCATAGCTGACTGGCACTATGTGTTGCTTCCATTCATAGCTCAGTCATAGATTTTTTTTTTATAATTTTTTTTTTAATTCTGTCTCTTCTTACTCTAGTCTGCTCTTTTTAGTCACTACCGAGTATTTAAAGTATTTTCACTTGAGGCATTTGTGCATAGATAGATGCTGAACAGATTTCTGGGCTAATTTCACAGGGAAGTCCTGTATCAGAGGAACTTTTATTTCAAAAGCCATTCTGCGTATGTTGAGGGTTTTTCTACTCTTTAATAAATTATACTTCTTAGAAGCAGAACTGGGCTTGGGGGAACCCAGAAAACTTGCGCAGGTAATGTTGGTGATGTGCTGAGATACTGTCCAGTGCTGTGAAGAAATGTATTTGCCCCTTTTACATAGAAAGTCTATGTGAATTATTTCTGTGATAAATAAGCTTCTCTGTATGCAGAACTTCTTGGAAGCAACATTAAGTATCCTCTTTCATTAAGGCATAATTTGCTTTTATATGTACATTTTATGGCCACATATTCAGAGTCACTGCAAGCTTCTTGAGGTAGGCCCGAACAGAACAGTGTGATTATTTATTCCAGATCCTGTCCAGCCCACTTAGTCGCAGGGAACATGGCTATGATGCTGTTGTCCTTCTTGCCTTGCTGGTTAACTACAGAAAATATGAGGTAGGTATTCTTTTGCATAACAGAAACATCACTTTTTTCTTATACACACATCTCTGCATTCTTAAGGCAGTCTACAGTTTAGTTTTTAGCAGTACGCACTGTAATATTTATCAGGGTATCAGAGCTACAGAAGTTTTGCAGTACAGTCACGTTATGCTAACTATATCTGTCTCTATGTGTATAGTCAAATGTATGTGATCTTCATACAGCTCGCTTTGTGAAAGCCTGAAGGAAACTATATAGGGGATTTGCATTTCCTTCAGGAAAGTATTCTGAGGAGGGTCATTTTGGAAGTTACTACTGTGCCAAACTCATGTATTTGCCCTTGTGTGTGTGACTGTGAGGTTGTACACACTCTCCAAAGTAAAATGGGCTGTCAGTCATCTTGGGCTTCAGACTGAACTTGTGATTCAGAACCTGACTGGAAGAGCACAGGTCTCCAGAAGACCCGGAGAAACTGTTACCAAAGAATGAACTAAAACATCACAGCTAGTATTTCCAGGAGTCTGTCTCTGTTTCTTTGTCTGATTCCTCTCTGAGAAACTTTATTCATCTTCCTTTTCCTAAAGTGGTTGTGGTATATTCCCATTTTGTCCCTCTTATTTGTCACCTGGAAAAAGAAACTTATCTAATGTCAAAAAAGCACCTGCTGGCTTTTCTTTGAATGAGGCATGATCCTTTAATGATCAATTTTACTTATTTTTTTTCCCCCCAATAATTAGGAGTATCTTAATATCCTTGGATTGGCAAAAAATGTGAAGGTCATGGAATACTCCTTCCTCAGTACAATTACTAGGAGGGGGCAGGCTCCAAAACCCACCTGATTTTATAATAGATGTTGTTTTATGAATTATGAATAGACCTAGAGAACAGGCAAAGACAGGAGCTACACTCAGTGTCAAAGTAATCCATGTTAATTTCTCACTCCTGTGAATGTTGTCAGAATAATGAGTTACAGATTCTGTTCAGCAATCTCTGCTGTGGTAACATGGAACAGGAGCTTGGAGTTTGGTTTTGGTATATGGCCATGAGGGGAAACTGTTGGGAATGATATGGGTAGAGTTAATGATGAGAGCAGACTGGAAAGACCGGAGGTCTCATTGCAACATTTTGGTCAAAGGTTGGAGAGCTGTGTAGTCCCATCCATGAGCTGTGGATTCCTGTGTGCTATAGTTTATGTCCTTAGTAAGGTAGCTTGCTGAGAGTATGTAAGACCTGTGCTCTGCTCTTTGCAGTAGCTTTCTGCAGAGTATTTAGTTGGGATTGAGTGCTTTGGAGAACATTGTCCTACGTGTCTTCAAACTGGGCACCCAACAGAAATTGTGCTGATGTTTAGAAAGTACAATCTAACCTGAGGCAGATGTGTAGCAAGGGTAATTTCAGCTTGAGCAGTTCATCTGGCAAGGTTGAAAACAACTTGAAGAAAGGTTTTGTATGACAGCTGCCTGACACTGTCCTTTG
The DNA here is from genome assembly GCF_000696875.1 of Nestor notabilis. Classification (NCBI taxonomy): domain Eukaryota; kingdom Metazoa; phylum Chordata; class Aves; order Psittaciformes; family Psittacidae; genus Nestor; species Nestor notabilis. The sequence goes on from NW_009910540.1 coordinate 13,698, forward strand.
TAAGCAGCGTTACAAGAAAAGACTGTAGTAATGCAGTCATAATCTTTGTCCTTAAGTAGAGTTGCTACTTTCAGTTGCTATTCTTTGGCCCTTAGAGTCAGTTTGGTGGTTGCCTGGTTGTCAGTGTGTTGTAGCATACTTTCATGCCTCAAATCGTTTGGAGTTCTCTGTTTAGTTAACTGTGCTGCAGCTGATAGGTTCTCTTTTGTTCTGAACTATGCTGGTTGCTAAATTGTGTTTCCAGCTGCTTAAGAAAATCTAATGAGGCTGAAAATTTGTTAGTTGGCTATGAGCTTGTTTCTGTCTTTAGTGTGAATACCAGTGTGTTTTTCATCAGGGAGTGCTTTCATATTTTGGGATATTTTGTAGTATCCTCTCAAATTCCCTGGGGAATATTCTTCCACATTTTCATTACCAGTGTAGCTGAGATCTTGGCTTGCTCATTAACTTCTGTTCTAGGGGTAAAAATGATCTACATGTCATGGAACCTTTAAAGGGATGTCTCTGATCTGAAACCTAGTGATTTTTCAAAAGGTGTTCCAAGTCTATAGTTATTCAAGTCTTCAGCTATATTTTATGGGTTTTTTTAATCCTAGTCCTGATTTCAGGGAAAATATTTTTACCTTGGTACTATGTGAGAAAAAAATGAAGGAGTAACTAAATAATTGACTATATCATGAAAATGGTGAAGCTGAGCATACACAAAAGTCTGCCAAACGGAGAAAATGCTGTGAGGAAGACTGATCGCTTTCTCCATGTTTTAAGGGCTGGCTGCTAGAATAGCAAGGTAAGACATAAAATCAGGTAGTGACTTTTAAATAGTTGGATGCCTTGGTAACATCTGGGTGGAAATGTCTTTGCCTCATGTTCAGTCTGCTAGCTTTTGCCTTTTGCTAGGCAGAGCTGGAAGGAATTAGTCAAAACATGGGATTTTCCCCCTGTGTGCTTGTCTGACAGCATATAGTGTATCTGACAGCCCTTCGTGTATGGTTAGTTATCTCCTTGATACGGTCAACTACAGGTGCTGAAGAGACACTTTTCAACTTTGAAGAGTCAGAAAATAGGTCTTTTTTTATTGGAAAAAAGGTGCTCAAATTGTTTCAAATGAACCTCTTTAACAAAAAGCTCCAATTCCTTGCAAGATGGCTTGCCTGCAGAGGAGGTGGCCTCAGCAGGACTGACAGCAAAGCTGCTGGATCATCCTTAATGAGCCTTCGTAGAAAAGTCTTGACTGGACTCTGGCCTTTGTGTTACAGATGTGAAGATAAGTTAAGCATCTAACTAGGAATTAGCTTGGTTTTTTTTTCTTTATTCTTTTCATACCAAAAAAAGTTGATTCCCATAGGTTTGTGGTGGAGGCAGAGATACCTTTTGGGGCATGGAGGAGATCTCATTCTCTCTGCGAGACCTGTGTGCTTCTTCATATAATACTCACTTTGCATGGCATGTCTCACCTGGGGATTGCTTTAAAATTACCTTGTATAGATTTCCCCGCAGCTTCCACCTTCATTTATATGGGATAATGGTGGGTAGTCTGTGGAGGACATCTTGAGTATTCCCAGGTTCCAGGGCTTTTTGTCTGTACCTCATCACTGACAACAGGACCTTAATGCTATAGTCTTTGTTATCTGCTGGCAGTGATAGGGAAGGACCTCTGTTCTCTGAAGAGCTGAGAATCATGGTTTTGAGTTCTTTCTGGAGGCACATGGAGGCAGAAGCTACTTTTAAGTTTGTGTAACCTCTTCACTGATGCACTTCAAAGTTTTCAAAATGCTTTTCAACCACTTTTCAGGGCTGTCACATGTTTCTGCATGTTGTGGAGTGACAGGTACAATTTAGACTTTTACAACTTTTGCTGTGATTCCCAGTGAGAGGGGAAGTGAACTCTAAATCAGCGGAATTAGGATAGGGAAGCATGGAATATGGGGTGGTCTTAGGAGTGCTTGTACAACTTGTAGGTTGCTGATGTTCGTTGTAGATTTGCAGACTAATGCTCATAGACAATAATTGGAACCGTTTGCCCTTGAGGAGCAAACCACACACCCTGTGGGCAGCACGGGAAATATTCTCATCACACTGTACAGACTTGCACACTGAAAGGCACTAGAAACTGCTTTGTCCCATGTAGAGTAATACAGTGTGTGAATTACAGTGGTTAGTCATCTGCCGGCAGCTTAAGGAGTTAGGGAAGCCTGGAGGAGGCATAGCATGTGTTGGGGGAATGGAATACTTCAGACAGAAATTATTAAGCAAACTTCTACAGATATGGAAATGAAAAGATAGAGAGCAGAGATCTATAGCAAGCTAGGCCAGCTTCATGACCCTTGTCAGCTGTGCACTGATGACATCCTGCTACCAAGAGGCAGGAGACATGGAGCATGCATCTTGGAAAGTCATGGGCAGTGGGAATGTGCAGAGTTGGTCATAGGCTGGAGGTGGGATGGATTGTATGACTAGGTGTTGGGGCAGCCTTGTAGTGCTAGTCACTGTAGGATCTTCCAGTTTGCTTATTCTCCACATCTGGGAATTTGGATAACCCTACAGCCTCCAATCCATTATAGCCCTGCTGCTCATTGTCTGGAAAGGAGTCCATCACTTTTACTGGTTGTGAGTCACAGGCTGGCCACTCTTCTGTGTGTGAGCTGTGGTGTGGAGAGTTTCTCTTTGTTGTATAAGGAGAGCAAAAGAAATTAGCAAAACTATGGTATATTTACAATGATAGATTTTAATCTATTTCTTATTGAAAATTTGTGAAGCCTGTGAGTGCTTTACTGGTACTGACTAAATTTAATTTCTGAAAGGGAGCATGGCTGTACAGAGAGGGTGAGGTGTCCCTGCACATGGCAGGGGGGTTGGAACTAGATGATGTTGAGATCCTTTCCAACCCAAACCATTCTATGATTCTATGACCATATATTGTTCCTCAGTAGGAGCCTCTACTCCAGCCTCAAGGAAATGTCTTTGCATGTTTTGTGCGCAGATGGGTTCTGTGTGAGTTTTCTGTCTTATTCTCAGGCAGCAGACAGGGCTGCGTGCTGCTGGAGGCAGACTGACAGACTGCCTGAGCTTTGATTTGTTCTGACCCGTTTCTTTTCTGAACCAAAAAGAAAGCCAGATCCTTCCAAAGCACCAAATAATTGAGAGCATGGTGTTTCCTGATGAGCCTTATTTGTAACTTGCTGTCAAGCCCTGGACAAATCAATCAGATAACTATGTAACTTGTAGGGCATCTGATACACACTTTGTGTTTTACTCTTCAGATCAGCTTTGGACTTACTGCATAGATAGAGACTTTTCTCTGTCCTGGTTCCAAAGTGACTTTGTTGGTTTTGCACTGATGCATATAAACCAGGAAATACAAGTGTAAATTGCTAATCTAAAATGCTTCCTAAATTATCAGGACTTACCTTTATAGATGGAGCCTGTGTGCTTCGTTCGGTTAAGTTCAAGGAATTCATATTCTCCAGAGACCTGTAGCTCTCATTTGTGTAAACTGTTGAAGTGTTGAGCTCTAACTCCAGCAGTAGATGAGTCTACAGCATTGTCATGCCTTCCTAGGTCCTCCTGCCTTTAAGTAATCTTTGCAAGGTGTTGCAGAGAGAGATACCAGAACGCTAATGTTCAGTCCCAGCTTCACTGCTTGTTCCTGCAGCCTAACAGTGTGCGTGTCATAGATAACAGGCTTGCAGGACAGCTGCTCCACTTTCAAGCTGACAGATGAGCTAGTGGAGGAGCAGAAACTCCTTCTCTTCTCAATAAAATCGGGAGGCTGCCTGACTGGGCCAATAAAGAGGTGTCCCAGGCACAGCAGCCTTACTGTGTACTGTGACTCCTGTTTCTTTATGCGTATTCTGCTTTGTGGGACAGGAGAGAGAGTCTTCCCAGGTGGTTGGGTAAACTTGGATAGATAACAGTGGGTTTTTTTCCTGAAGGCTGAACTTAAAGCCAGTTTTCTTTTTTCCTTCTCCCCCACGCTGAGCAGTCAGTGAATCCCTACATTGTGAAGCTCTCCATCGTAGATGATGAGGCCACCCTCAATGTGAGTATTTGACTTGATTGCTCTGTGCTGCTGGTGTTAGTGTAATGAATGCAATCATAGCGTCTGGTAGAAAGAAGGTCTAGAAATAGTGCTACTGTAAAGAACAGCAGTGGGATTCTGCCCTAACTGCACTGTTGCAATAGGTTAGGCATCTCATGGTTTGAATAGTTTGATCATCAGTTAAATGGTGGAGGTGGTTAAAAAGCTAGGTAGCAAAGAATATGCTGAAGTTGATCTATTATGTATTTATGAGCTATCTATACACTGTTTGCTGTCATGTGCCAGAGAGGCACAAGATAGCTTATGCCAAAGGAGATCTCATTTCCAGTGCTGTATCGCACAAGTCCACAGGTCAGTTCTTGTAACTCAGTGGAACCTGGTCCTTGAGGCAAGAGTCCTTCAACATATTTTGGGTAGCCACTAAGTTTTGTATCCAGACCTGGATAGAAAGTGGCAGCACGCTGTGAGGTCTGGACTTAGAAACTGTTCTTCAGGCACAAAGTGAAAAAGCAAGCTCCATGCTAACCAAAGCATGAGAACAATTTTTCTGAGTTAATGAGCTTGACAGAGAAAGGGTGATCAGGAGCTGTGGAGTGGTAGAGTCTGTTTGGAAGAAGTTAAATGGTTACTAGTGTTATGGCCTTTCTTTTGGACTTTTGAATGTCTTTCCTCTGACACCAGCTTCCTTCTGAAGTTCTTGCTGTTTTATTGAGGCTTCTTGAGTGAGTAAGCCCTGTCTGGGGGTCCAAGAAGAATAAATGTTCTCTGTTGAACTTAGTAATTAGATATTCAACTTTAAATTTTGGGGTCTTGTTTATTCGATGATACTTTTCTGTATCATAGCATGTCTTAATAGTTGAAACAGCTTCAGGGGAAATTCTTCATAGCATGGTAGGTTATCGTGGTGGGGACACTGTTACATGTGTTCGGTATGTGATTTCCTGTATTGAGATTTGTAATGTAAAGATTTGTTTATCACATTTTTTTATTTTTTTCCGCCCCTCAGGGAATGGGACTTGTAATTGCCCAGGCTTTATCAGAGTATAACAGGTAAAACCTTACTGTCTCTGTTTTTTCAGTGCATGGTACTTGCTGTACATTTCTGCAGACTCTTTTTTGGTGACAGCACCTGATGCACCTGGAGAGGCAGGGATTAGTCTTATGCTTTGATTATTTCAGCTCAGTTGTTGCTGTCATTGCAAGTGTAAATGCATCTCTACCAGCTGGACTGATGTGCTTCAGGAGAGACCTTGCTGTAGGGGAAGATAACTATTGTATGCTTTTACTATCATGGATTTTACCTTGGTATGAACCTTGTGCAAAATCTTAGTCCCAAGTGAAAAAGTAAATGATTTGCTGAGTACTTGTCTGTTAGAAAATTGACTTAACTGAAACACAATCTAAACCAATCAAATATATCCAGGGCTATCCATGTGCCAGATCAAAGATGATTAGGGGATGTATGCTCTTGCAAATGGTGCAAAGCATTAACTGCTTCTGAAGAAAGAGCAGAAAGTCAGCAGTTGTGGTAGCATGTTCCCAGCCTGTTACATAAGCAACAGCACAAAATGTATAAGCTTGCCTAGGAAGCAAGTGCTTCAGAAAAATTTGGAAACTTAAAGCAATTTCACCTGAGCAACCCAAGGCTGCTAATTTTTTTTGTGCAGTAGGATTCTCAAAGTATCCAGAAAAATGTTTTAATTCCTTAGAAGATCTGCTATTATGTGGGTGACTTGCAAGATCAGCAAATCCATGTAAATGTATTTAACAGGGTAAATTACTAGAGTAAAGCAGGAAAAGCCTCACCCGCCCAACTTGCTTCATTCTGACAAGCTGTCTCAGACTATGGCCTGTTTTGCCTAGCTCTTTCTTTCCCTCTTCCCAAAATATTCAGAGTAGTTTTCTTTGCATGTTGCATTGTGTGTGACCAGATTCCTGTGTGAAAGACACAATAAATGGCCATGTGAGCTTTGCTGGTCCATTTGAATGCCAAATGAATCAACTTTGCTTAAAGCTGAGGTACCCAACCTATTTGTTGACTTCACTTACTCAAGTTCCAGACTCTTGCTTACTCCAGGAATGTGGGATCAGCAGGATCATGCCATGAACCATAATGGTCCTCATGTTTTCTGCTAGCCATAGGGTGGTCAACTGTTTTAGACTGTAGTGGAAGATGATTGAACTGAAACTGTTCTGTGGTTACTGATTGTGTGTGTTCATGTGGTTCATTACTGTTGCCAGTACAGGACAAAATTTCCTAAGTCACTTGGTCATTTTTCTTCAGTGTTAGCCTCCGTTGGATGTATCCTCTCTAAGAGCACAGGCATTGTTCAGTCTCATGTGTTTCAGCAACCCCACTTCAATTCTGTGCATTTTGCAAATATATTAATACCCTTTGCATCTCTTTTTGTGACTTCTTGGAAAGGGCTTGTGAATATTGAAATTTTCTTGTCCTGTATCCTTATCAGATAAGACTGTATTGCAGGGCTTTAGATAAAATCACCCTAGTTTAATTTCTAACCCTGAAGCTTCATTCGTAATCTTTTTTGTTCAGGCAATACAAAGATAAGGAAGAGGAACACCAAAGTGGTTTCTTCTCAGCCCTAACTAATATGGTAAGCAAGGAAGTAGTGTTTTTCTATTCTTAAAATAGGTGCCTTCATAGAAGTTCATCAGGAGGGTGTTTCCAAAACTGAGTTTGGGGGGTGGGTTCTGGAGGAGGAGGAGATGCAGTGATCCAGTCCAAATCAAATACAGCTGAAATGTGTTCTGAGAAGTGTGGTGTTGTCTGGCTGGGAGAGCTCTTTCAAAGAATGAGATCTCTATTCTGGCATTGATAATTGAAATTGTTTTCGTTCATCTTCTTCATTCTAGTTGACTTCATTAAAAAACCCCACAAACAGGTGTTGGACACTTTTAAGCAGCTACTTATTTTTAAAAGCAAGCTGCTGCTTTGCTGATGTACTCTAAACCAGAGAAGCTGAATATTTTTGTGGCAAATTCTGGTCTGTCACTAGCTTTGGATATCTGTTTCTTTACTGTCTTGTTTCTCAAGCCTGGGTACACTGTACTAGTGAAGGAAGTTTGGATTCTGCAATGGGCAGCATCTGTGTTTTTGGAGAGGTACCCTCCAAAGGCAGTTGTGAATTTCTTCCTTGTTAAGAGTATCCACTGTTCTCCTTGTTCAGTTTGGCTTTGCTGTAGTCTGAGATCTACCTGGCAGGAAAATTTCCTGTTGACAGTTGTCTGTCAGGAGTGACATTGGTAAAACCATTACCACTTTGGGGAAAGCAGATAGGAGATAATCTATTTTGTCCTCGTGCAGAATCACAGACTAATTTGGGTTGGGATTCAAAATACAGTTGTTCTCTCTGCCCTGTCTCCCCTCCCCCCCCAAAAGTGATTTGGGAAGTGAAGCATTGGTCTGTGATGATAATGTGAAATAAAATGTTCATCCTGTTTCCCATTTGTATTTCACTAGTATTAGAAAGTAAGTTGCATGTGTGCCTTGGATGACAACACCTCTCACAGGGCTCTTCTGATCTAGTTAAATCCATGTCTTCTCTCTTGTCTAATAGCTTACACAAATTCCTTCTATGCAATACTCTTTCTTTCCATAGGTGGGCAGCATGTTCATAGCAGATGCTGATGAGAAGATCTCAGTCCAGTAAGTGCACAGATGTCAGTTACGCAGTCAGTGAATGGCAACTCACTACATGGGTCAACATCGTCCACTTCCTCATGGAACTGTTCTAATATAGCAAAGCAAACTAGAGGGACAATTTCTCTTGTAACTAAGATGGTACCACACCCCTGCAAACAGTGGATTCTTACTGAAGTGAGAAGGGTGCAGCAGGAGGAGCCACAGCTGAATTGTTTGTAATGAAGTGTATTAAAAAAAAAACCAACAACCCACAAACCTGTGGATTTTTTGAGGTGTTTTTAACATATAATAGGCATGTTGGAGTCAGCAGATGGGGAGTGGTGGTTTGTGCACTCTTGTACCCAACAAAATGTTTTCTAAATCGGGGGGGAAGCGATAAATACGAGGGTTTGTGGTATCTGTATGACCCTCTGCCCTTAAAATAAAGGGCTTTAAAGGGAAAACACTGAGCAACAAGGGATGCCTTCAGCAAAAGGAAAAACTGTAGTTGAGCTCTAAAAATAGCTATTTTTATGGATTGCTAAGTACTGCTAATAATCAGAACAACTGGATTGCAGAGGCAGAGTTTTAAATAGTTGAAAAAATAGTTTCTGCTTTCAGATGGGTCATGCTTCTGAAAAACTTTGCTCTTGGGATTCTTACCTGGCATTAGCCCTTAACTAACTGTGCTTTTGTCTGTATCCTTTCCACAGAACAAATGAAGCAATCCTTCTGGCCCTCTATGAAGCCGTTCACTTAAACCGGAATTTCATCACAGTTCTGGCACAAGTGAGTTTCAGTGGGATGTTTGCCCATTTCTTTGTAAGTGCATGTCTTTGAAATTAGAGTCTCAGAAATGGAATTGGTGAAAACATAAGTTTTCTTGCCCCCTCCCTGCCCCTGCATACTTGTCATAGGTGTAGATGAGCACAAAAAATCAGAAGCAGGCCAGCACCCGGGTTTATTACAGTTTTAGGAAATGCCTTCCTCCCTTGCCAGAAAATGAGTAAAGTTTGGAGGGCAAAGCTCACGTTGGAATGAGCCATTTTTCCCACTGAAGGATAGCCCGATTTGTTTAGGAAACCCTTCAGGTTTAGGCTTTTAATCTTGGTTTGTAAGTACTGATGGTAATCTGTGAGAAAAATGGCGTCAACAAAACAGTTAACACCTTTTCCCAGTTATTTCAGGTCCTCTGAGTGCAGCCATACATCACAGGCTAGACAACATGGCATGATGGAGGAGACCATTGGGGACTCCTGACAGTAGTGGAGATGGAAGAGGTCTGATAGGCAGACCTACTGCCTCTGAGGAAAGCTTCTGTTCCATGGGTGGTTGATTTGCAGAGGTTCCCTGTCTCTCTTTTCCCAGGTTATTCATTTTCAGCACTTGTGAGAGATTTCTGCTCTTTCAGTTCTATGTAATACGTGATCAAGATATCCCTGAGGGACGAAAGGCCTTTGGCAGGGAAAAGAGTAGGGCAGGGAG
>NW_009910540.1:22895-67457 GCF_000696875.1 Nestor notabilis
AAAAGCTCTTAAATTAGAAATGAAAGAATAAATTAGTTATTTGTCAAAGTGATAGATGAAGCAGCCACTGATGAGTGGGCTTAATTGAAATGGAGGCCTGATTTTCTTGGGTTGGTTATCTGTAATCTTTTACTTAAGAGAGGGCACAGTAGGTCATGCTGTCCTTTGAAAAAACTCAAAAAACTGATGAATGCTCTTGTCTAAGTTGGTGTCCATTGCTGGGGAGTGCATGAGTGACTGCCCTGCTGCTGTGTGGGCACATGGGAAGGGCAGGGATACGGTTGTGTTCATGCCTGGTGGTAAGGTTTTGGTATACTTACCAGCTTGTTGGTCTTCAGTTTTTGCTGCTAGGTGGCACTATTATCTTTCAACTGATAGTGTTTTGGGACTAGAAGGGTAAACACCATAGCAAAATCTGCGTAAGCAAGCCTATTTTATGTAAGATTTTCCATGGAAAATTGTATTTTAAAGTTTATATCGGTGCATGTACTGACTTAAAATTGTCTTTGAATTGTAGTATGTGTGTCTGTGCTTCCCTTAAAATACATGCATTTATAGTTGGTCATAAAATGAGATATTCGAAGACAATGTGGAGGAGATCCACTTGTGAAAAATCCTATGGAACTAACATCAAATCAGCAGTTCTGTATCCCTTCCTTTTACTTTGAAATCGTGATGATATATTAAGGCGGATGATACATTTATGTAAAACTTGCCCTATGAAATGGACATTTTGCTTGGCAGCCAGACTTAAAATAGCATGGCAGATTGCCTGCAGTCTCACCAGTATGGATAGATCTGGAAGCTTGCAAAGAGTGAAGTCAAAGCAGTAATTAGGCAGGCAACTATTAGCAAAGATGAAATGGGGAGAGTGACTGATGGAAGCTGAGACGATCAATAATGATAGTGTTATTTATGTTATGCACTCTTTTCCTGCAGTGCCTGGGCTTTATAGTGAGACAGGAAAGTAATAAATTGCCCTCATCTTTGAATATGAACAGGTGGAGGGCAAGAGCAAGAAGAATTTGCTTTTAGAAAAAGAAATAAAAAGGTCTTTGGGGAAGACTTCAAATGTACACCCTTGGGTTGTTTTGGGGGGAAGCAGAAGCTATATAAACAGTGTAGGCTTCTGCATGCCCTTTCCCATTCTACACTGGGGACAGGCAAATTATCTGTATTCTGGGGACAGCCATCACTTTCTGATGTATTTCTGTTTTGTGGAGTAAAGAATTCGATGTACAGTTTAATTGTTAGATGTGAAGGTAAGGAAGCATAGCTTTGTTTTTTGGAGGAAAGGTTGAAGTTTCTTGGGAGTTCATTAGTCATGTCTGTTGTGCCAGAGCATGAAGCAGTACAAGTAGTGATCTGTACGGCTGGTGCCTAGGGAAGCTATTGACCTGTGTATGTCTGGGCATTTGTGTTTTCTGTTAGAGCCATCCTGAAATGGGGCTGATGACAACACCAACAAGCCCAATTCCAGCAACACCTGTTACTCCACTTGGAACCACCCCACCTTCTTCAGATGGTAAGAAACAGAATGATCTTCTGGGGAATAACCATTAAAAACTGTAAAATAACTAGCAAAGCATTTTCTCAAGATGACAGCTAATGAGGTCAGTCTGGAGCAGATGTGACCTGGTGGTCTCTTCCTGGAGCAACTTGAGCAAGATTCTTTGATTTGAATTTATTTCTGTTTTGCCTTGTATATTGCTCAGTGAAATTATGCTGATATTCCTTCTGAAAACAGTACTGACCCAGTGAGTATCTGCATGAAGATACACCCAGCCCATTAGTTATTCTATGTAGGCTTATACTTATGAATATTTCTAGTGTCAGGTTCTTTTCCTGGGATTATTTGTCATTGGAACAGATTTACATAGAATCACAGTGGATTCCTGCTTGTCATTAATGCAGTTGTCCCTAGCTTTGAATTAAGTGGGGTTTGAATCCAGCCTGGGTGTGGAGGTATTCCTCCCTCTTGTTGCCTTTTCTCTGTTAGGCTTTGTAAATGACTGCTTTCCCTGAGATTTATCTTCTAAATGAGGTGTTATGTGTCCATGTAAATACGCTTTGAAATCATCTAAAATGAAATTCTTTTTGTTTAAGGTATGGACAGATATAGCCTAGTTTAATAGAGGAAATCAAATGGCTGTTGTCATGTACCTTAATGGTATCCTCTAGATCTGAAGAAAGTATTTAATGAGGGAATGGAGTCAGTTTCAATAGCGCACAGTTCAGAAATTGGAGAAATATCAACTATTCAGATCATTTGATATCCTAGTTAAGGATGATCCTCCTTGTGCATGAGTTCTGTCTGGTTACCATGAATATCAAAAGCTTCAGTTAAAAAGCCCCCAATGTCTCAACCATCTCTGTGCGTATAACGTAAAATGTAAAGGGATGGGCATTTTGTGGGCTTCTGTTCCAGGTGTTCATTGCAAATGTATCCACCCACACACCGTATTATACAACTGACAGAATTTGTGCTTACCTACATCTACAGCTTGCTCACACTCTCTTTTCTTAATTTGCCAGAAAACAAAAGCAAAACAAAAACTCCATCCTGCTTTCAGCAGAGGCAGCGATCTCATAAAGCTTGAGGCTTCTTGCCGTTTGTAAGGTTACTACGTTTAAGAAGAGAAGCTGATCTTAAGATGCAGTAATTACAGTGGGAAGCATTCTTTATTTCTGTTTGCTGTCACCTTGCTGATTCCTACTCTGTGATAATTTTGGGTTTGTTTTTTTTTTTTTTTTTTTGAGGACCTTGGCTTAATTTAGTTTGGTGTGGTGCTTTAGTCTTGCTGTAATTTTAAAGGTATGTCAGAATTTTCCTCCTTTTGTAAGGTCTTGCAACTCAGCTGTAAAATTACCTCTGGCTGAAAATTAGCAAGATGCTTTTTGGCTTTGGAATGGAAAGATTGGTTTCTTTTTCCTGCATTAAAAAAAAAAAAAAAAAAAAAAAAAAAAAAAAAAGAAAAAGCATAGTTGAGCTATTTTCAACTTAGAGCAACATGTAAAAATCCATCTGTGGGTTTCAGGTGCTTTTAATGCTGACTGGGATTAAAAATGAGTTCATATTCTGGTTTGAAATGTCTCTGGCTGTTAGCCTTTAGTGTGAATTAAGACCTTTTAAAGTTTCAGTATGTATGTTTAAACAAATGAAGGCCTGTAACATGAACCAGGAGAAGCAGTGATGTGTTCTTCAGAGTCAGTTCTTCTTATTAAAAAAAAAAAAGAGGCTTTTGCTAGAAACTGTTGATCCATAATATGTAAATCAAGTGTGCCTGTCACCATAGTTATCTAAATGTCAGTTTGCTTACTGTTGTTAAATATTCATTCACTGCATTCATTGTAACAGTTCCAGAAGGACCCATTGGGGATATAAATACATTTTTCAGACTTTAAGCTAAATCTTTGAGCTGTTCATAATATTGGGGGTGAAAAAGCTTCCAGTCTTACTGCATAGACTTTGCCAACAGACTGGGCACACTGGCAATGTGTCAGGAGCCCCAGAGCTTCAAGACTGAATGGACTAAAACAGCTCACACTTGGGGATGTGCAGCCTTTAGAAGGTAAAAGCCCCATTATGATTTCTTTGATGTGATTCGAACAGTGAGATTATACTGATCGATTTGGCCTGTTGTTTCCAAGGGCTACAATTCTGTATTCAAGTGGTTGTATAATTCTGAGCTGTGTGAGAACCTCTGCTGTGCTGTGGGCCTCTCAGTGCTCACTTTAAAGAACCTGCATTTTACTGTTGTCTCCTTCATCCTTCTGTGCTTGTGCTTGCCCCAGTTCCAGGGGTAAATAAGCCTTACTTGCCTCATTACATTGTTATGACATATAAGGTTTGCATTAGGAAAGGTGGTGTTTGTTAAAGCAGACTTGTCTCTGAACCAGAGTACAGTTGCATACAGGATCAGATCACTGCCCCTCAGGTCGCCAAGCCTAGCCATCCAAAACACAGATGTGAGTAATTCCTTACTTCTTGCAAGGTCTAATGTCATGATAAATACTTTTTTCTTTCTTCAAGATTGAGAAAAGCCTTGAACATTCCTGAGGATAGATGGAAAAGAGATAATGCAGTTGTTAAGATGTGTGTTCTAGTGGTCTGCAGATCTGTTTCCACTGCAAAGGGAGCCCTGTCTTAGGCTATCTCTATAGCTTGAGAAGAGAGCGAGCCTTCTGGCAATTGTAATTCAAGCCACCTCTGACCTCCTGCATGTGAAAACTTGCAAGTTAGAGCTTCTGGGCAGCCAGAACAGTGGTGTTACTGTCATGTCAGGACAGGCACGTAGAGGTGGAAAAGACCCATTGACTTTTTGAATCTAGTGCCTTGTGCTTGAAGGCACATGATCTTAGAATGTCTTAAATTGATCTCAATTTGTTAAAATTGTTTCCCAGTAATTCCTGTTGAGAGGCAGTTTCAGCATTTTGTTCCTTGGTTAAAAATCTTCAACTTCCCATCCTGCATCTCTTGTCAGTTTATACCCATTTATCATGATGTTAACCTTACTTTGGAACACAGCTCTTTTAAACATTGGGTTACTTGCCTGTGTATTTTGCTGTCTCATAGACGGGCACTCTTTTCCTCTGATCACCTTACCAGCCTTTCTCTAAATTTGCTCAAGTATGAATTCATCCTCTTTGAACATGGGATCAGCATAATTATTCAGAGTATTTGAGACAAGGTCTCACCAGCACCTTGTGCAGGGCATTACAGTGTTCCTGTCTCTGCTGGAAGTGCATTTCTGGATATGTGGTAGGACCGCACTCTTCAGCGCTTGGTGTTGGTAGCTCATCATCTCATGATCTGACAGCATACCATGGTATCACAGCGTTCCATTTGCAGCTGATGAGCTTGCCGCTCACAATGGAAATAAACCTCTGAATTCCTGACCCTATGGCTTATGTTATTGAATTTCATCTTGTATTTATTATGCGATCTTTGGTTTTATCCTGTTCTTTGTGTGCAGTCTGATATTTCTTTGTTTTGAGGTATCCCCCACTTTTCTGTCATTAGCAGATTCATTAGCAAGCAACTGTTTCTTGTGCCAAGGTCACTCACAAAAAAAGAAAACTGTTCCCTAAACTGACACCTAAGAAATTAAAGTAATAACTTTTTTCCCAGACTAATAATTTCTCCAATTGTTTCTCCTTTGCCAGATCTTTGAAGTACTTTGAATTTCCGTATTGGTTCTCACCTATCTGCTTCTCTCTAATTTTTTTCATACAGAACTGTATTAAATGCTTTACCAAAGTCCTCCTAAAGTAGCTCAGTTTGGTCTCGTTTGGGGTTTTTTTTGTGTGGTGGGTTTTTTTTTTTTGTTGTTTTGTTTTTTTTTGTCTGAGCTAGTTTATCTTAAAGGATATCACAGTTACCTGGCAGGATCTGCAGTTAAATGCATGCTGCATTTTCACCACCCTCCCGTATTTCTTGTAAAGCCCTTCTGAATGGGAAGGCTGAGAATGCCCCTTGCACACAGCTCAGGCTCAGTCACATGCTGGAGGTTTGACAGCTCATAAACTCAGGGCTTCAGATGGTACATGGGGAGTGAGCAGGAGGCATGTTGTGCAATTAGCTGAGTAATTGAGATAGCTTCTTGTGAAGTCTAAGGCAGATGATGTCCAGTGTTAAGGTGTCAAAAGTACAGCTGGCGGTAGGAGGGAGTGTGTCCTAGAGAAATGCCAATGATCTGCTGTTCTGCTGTGGGTATGGAAAATATGTTTCTGCTCCCTGCTGTGTTGTGATTTCTCTAGCACAATCTATGATTGCTTTTGCTTCTTGTTTTTCATAAAGCTGCTCTTTCTACCTCTCTTTTATACCACTTGGGTTATGCAGTAGCTGTTTGGTTACTGTCTTGTGTGTTGCTTCTGCAAGAGAGGCTGTTGTTGGGAAGGAAGAAAGGAATTGATGTGGACCCTTTGGAACCGAAATTCCAAATTTAAATTTGGAATTTTTATAGATTGTTGAAACTGAAAAGGGTGTTTGCTGAGCATGTTTCTTGCCAAACTGATGTGAACGTTAGCTGTGTTGGTTCTAAGAATTGGATAATGGTGTGAATATCTTGAGCTCCCTAGGTTGGGAGTGTTGATGAGTGCTAAACTAGCAAGCTGATCTCCCTTGGGGAAGTAGAGGTGGGGAAGACAGAGGAGGGTATTACTTTGTTGGGTACCACAATCTATACTTATAGCAGGAGAAATAGACTCTGAGGGAATGGTACCTGTCTTCAAACTAAAATCTTTGCTGGGTGCTCATGAAGGAGGAGGAGGTCAGGTGGCTGCAAATAAGCTGATCCTGTCCCAGATCTGCGTCTGTGCCTTGGTTCTCTGTATAGTTGTTTCTTGTGTTTGTGGAGAGTAAATGTGTCTTATCTGCTTTGTTCCAGTTATAAGCTCTGCGGAGCTGCCTTTGGATGCTGATGTGCAAACTAGCAACCTGCTGATAACCTTCTTGAAGTACAGCTCAATTGTGATGCAGGACACAAAAGGTAAATACATTCTGTTGGATGCAGCAAGCAGAGCTTCTTGAAGTCAGGAGGGCATAAGAACATGTCTAGTCACTCCATAAATAGACATTTACTAGAGTCCCT
The DNA here is from genome assembly GCF_000696875.1 of Nestor notabilis. Taxonomy (NCBI): domain Eukaryota; kingdom Metazoa; phylum Chordata; class Aves; order Psittaciformes; family Psittacidae; genus Nestor; species Nestor notabilis. The sequence goes on from NW_009910540.1 coordinate 29,489, forward strand.
TTAGAAGACTGAAGATTCCACCTTTTGAGAAAATTAAATGATTTCTTATCACAAGATAGAGAGTTAGGAGATGAGGAGAGACCTAATGCTGGCAGGAGAGAAGTCAAATTTGGAAAGAATGTAATAATAATAATAGTACCTAATAACCAAGTCTGTCCCTATGTAGGAGGTGTGAGCATATCTGATTCCCAACTGTCTGACAGAGAGGGGAAGTATTTTTAAGAACGTTTAGAAGCTGACACGGGGGACAAAGCTCAGCATTAGGAGGAAATATTTCCCTCGTCCTTTGGTACTTGCTGGTTAAAGAGGTAGCTCTTTGATTATAAAGAGGACAGCAGTAACTTATGCTGTACTGACAGTAATTTGCTTGAGAATATATATTTCCATATTGTGCTTTTTGTTTCTCCTGATAGTTTTGTGGGAGTTAATTTCAGCTTGCTGGAGTTGAAGTATTGCTTCACCTCCTGCTCAAGATACCCAAGAGTGCTGTTTTGCCCAGTGATTGTATGGGCAAGACCATAGTGTGAACATAACAAGTGATCTTTGTACCATATTTCAGCCTATTATGGACTTTTGCTGTTAAGTGAGATCTAACAGCTGAACAAAAATAGAAGGTAGCTGCAGAGCTATGAAACACAGATTACTGAACTTCATGAATGCTTGGCACTGAATAAGAGAGCAGACAGGAGGGTTTCCTTGTACCTACTAGCTTGCAGTGAAATTGTACCTGGCTGTTGTGTTCTTGTTCAGTATGCAAGCTAGTTGAGAAAAAAGCGAATAATTGAAATTAGGACCAAAAGGGAATTAATGAAAATATTTAATACACTCCACAAAGCCAAAGCAGAATCAGGTTTACCTGTATCTTTTCTCAAAGATGTTGCTCAGAGGTTGGATGAAGACCCTCTGATTGTGGCACATCGTTTTTAGACTATCTGTTCTAGTGTTTAACTACCCTTGGTGTGAGAAAGCTTCATGTGCTTTCTAATTCTTTGCTGTGATTTAAATTAATTACTAGTTATCTTCTCCAAGATAGATATTGAGAATGGTTTATTTTTTTCTCCTTTGTGTCAGCTGTTACGTATTTGAAGTCTGCTTTCATGTTTCCTCTTGCTTTTGTCTTTAAGCTAAACCACATCAATCTTTGCTCAGTCATTTTTTATAGATTGCACACATGGAGAGGGCTTACCAGCTCTCTAATCATTCTCATTTGCTTTTCTCAGGGTCTCTCTTGCTGATTCAGGTCTTTAGTGGAACAATTTTATGTTTTTCAATTTAACTTCTGCAATTATTAGTCACTGTAATACGGAAAGTCTGCATCGGGCCTCAGGAACTGCCAAACTGGATTAGTTTCAGATGGAGTGAAATTTCATAGAGGGAGTTCTTTACTAAACAAGCCAGTGAGAGATGAGTTTATTCTTGTGTGAGACAGGAGTTGATGTTTCTTTCTTTGCTTTGGTTCTACTTTGTGTAACATTTGAAATTCATGTGACTGATGTACTTAATCTCCTTCCTGCCATGGTAGTAACATGACAGTGAGCTCTGCGGACTGATCATTCAAAAAAAGTGTGCCTTCCAACCCAGTGGGTTTGGGTTTCAAATGGGTATATTCCTGTCCTTATATTTTGATGATAAATGGGGCCCTGCCAAACCTTTTTTTTTCTCCTTGTGCAAGACCAAGCATGAAACAGGCTGCCCAGGGATGTGGTTGAGTCACCGTCCCTGGAGGTATTTAAAAGAGATATAGACACGGCACTTAGGGACAATGGTTTAGTGGTGGACTTGGCAGTGTTGGGTTAACGGTTGGACTCCACAATCTTAAGGGTCTCTTCCAACCTCAGTGATTCTGTGACTCTGTCACACCAATATAGTGACAAGAGAAGAAGGATGAATGACTCCAATTTACTCCGTGAGTCTTGATACAGGTGGAAACGCTTAGAGTGGAGATTGGTTTGTTCCAGCTCCAGGACTAAACAGTTGTTCTGGTCCTGTCTCAGAGAACATAATTTAGTAGATTGCGTTTGCCATATCCTCCTCTTGTTCTCTATCTTGTGTCATTCAGAGGCAGCTGCCTTGGGAGAGACAAAAACTCTGCATCATTTATTCCCATCTGTAAACCAGGGTTCATATATATACCTCCCCATAGAAAGTCGTATGCTTTGTTCCTCTAATGAAAGGTGCTGTGAAAGTATGAAGTGTTTGTGCGAGTAACTGCCTGTACACCTGCCCCATAACTGTTAAAAATGGCATGATCATAATACATTGGCTGAAGGCAGAGTACCTGGTGTGAAACAGAAGCCTTTACAGCACGATCCCCAGAGAGAGAAGTGGTACAAAAATATACAGGGAGGCCTTACAAAAGGAAAATAACAAGACTCCAGTGTATCAGAGTTCTTTGACGCCATTACTCCTGCTTTGCTGGAGTGAAAAACTTTTCAGTTAAACATTTTAGCTGAGGTAAGGAGACATAGGAGAGACTTTTAATTCTCCCATTCCAAAATTCCTCGTCATCTTACTTAGTGCAGCAAGATGAAATCAGCACACTTCAGGGCACGTCTTGTTAGTAAACATCTGTCCCTCAGCAGCATAGAAAGGAAAACAAAAGAGGCATCAAACTAGACAGAACAGCTCATTCTGTCTATTTTTATAGATTACTTTACATACACTAACTAGCAAAGTGTTTATAAAAGTGACCTGCAAAGATGCAAGGAGTTTGGCTGATGGTGTCTTCTGATTTATAGGAGAGTGGTCTAGCTGTTTCAGACTTCTCTCTCCTCCAAGTTTGACTCTAAGGCAGATGTCTGGGATGGCATGTTTGGTAGGTAGTCTTATGCTTTAGAGAAGCTATTGGAGGTCTCAGGAGTGTGCAGTTTTCAGCTTACTCAGAATTGTATATTGTTGTGGTTGTTTCCTCTTTCTTTGTGTTTTGGGGTGTGTGTGTGGTGTAAGTGGGTTGTTTTTTAGAACAAAGATTTTTAAATGAGCTTCATTGGACAGTGCATTGAACAACCCTATCTTAGCTGGCCCTGCTTTGAGCATGGGTTGGACCAGAGGTTTCTCCCATCCCAAGTTACTCTGACAGTATCGATCTTTTTGATATTTCAAGGTTAAAATTGAGAGGGAAGAGTTTTAAATAATCCAGATAAAAATGGCATTCTTCTGCCTTAGTCCCTCTCTATTTGTGAGACTTTCAGCCCTCCAATTGTCATTCAGGACAAAAGCTGCTTGAAGTTGTAAGATGAATAACAAGTTGCAGAACATGATCAGGGTGGAACTCCTTTGGCTTAAAATGCTAAGTCTTTGCAGACTTCATTCTTTCAAGGTGTTGCACAGAGCAAAGTTGGTCATGTCTCTCAGTATTGGGGTTAAAACTCAGGACTTTGAGCATACTGTTAGGAGTCATTCTGCTATACCATGCTATGCCTCTACCAAAACTTTTGCTGCTTCTTTCATAGCCTGTAGCAACGGTGATCTTTTTTCTTTCTGTCTTCTCTAAGAGAGGGAAAAGTACATCTCTGCTGAGACAGAAAGACAGGGACTAACCTTTAGAATATCTGTGGAAGTAAAGCTGAATGATACAGAAAACCCACTTGATAGTTACAGTGCTATTGGAGGTTCAGACCAGAAACTTTGCACAGACTGGTGACAAATTGGTGGGATTTAGTGATCAGACCAGAGGGTGAGTGCTTAATGAGAGTAATTATACTATTAGCTATCATGGAGGAAGCAGGAGTATACAAAATCTCCAAGGCTGGGCTTTTCTCTTGCTGCAGTGTTGTTCTTCAGCTTTGTTAAGCTCATGGAGGACTTGTTTTCTTCTTTGCAGATGAGCACCGGCTACACAGTGGCAAGCTGTGTCTGATTATCCTGACGTGCATAGCAGAGGTAGGTTTCTTGATTGAAAGTGTTCAGCAGATGGTGTGTAACAGGGCTCTATCTGCATGCACATCCCCTGCTCCTGTTGAGCAGAAACTTAAGATCTGCAGTGATACTGAGTAGTGAGGACCTCAGGCACTTAACATTTGGCTAATAAACCTGATGCATTACTAATAACCTGATGTTAAAATTTACCTGAAAATTGGCTCATGTTATTTGGGTTACCGAACTCCCGGAGGTGAAGAGAGAAAAGAGTGAACCTAAGCCTTTTCTCCTTTAGCTGTTGAATAACTTTGTGGTGTGGCGTTTAGATGAGCAATGTGCTATGTGCTAATGGCTTTCAGCTCTGTGCTCTTCATGCTAAGCATGGGCAGTGCCATATCCCATCTGCCTAAGAAGCATATGAATCTGAAAGAAAGCTGTATGGTCGTAAGTCCCTACAAGCAAGACAAGTAGCAAATCTAGTGGTAGGGTGAGAAAGCAGTATTGCAGGGCTACGTCAGCAGTCCTGTCTGAGTGTAGTCCTGTTTCATGGGAAGTAGGTACTAATGGATTGATCGATGTCCTGAATGATGATTGAGTTTGTGTGCCATTTGCATTTTGCTTCATTGCAAGTACAGACCTTTCATTCTTAACAAAGAATAAAAAGCAGCGATGTCGATAGCCAAGGTAAGGATTTTGAAGTAATGTTTCTCCAGGGTGCAGCCTGAATGGTAATCATCTGCATTTCAGATGTTTATAACGAAGTTGTTTTGGTACTTGAGTTCTTCAGGTGGATGTATAGATAATACGAGATAAGAAATTCTGTTTCTGCAGAGCAAGAGCATGTTTTGGTTCTGGTAGTAAAGGGTGTATTTATTACCAAACCTGGGTGTGCATTATCTGGAGGAATCACTTGGATTTAGAGCTGGTCTTGGAATGAGCTTTGCCTGAGGGGTAATGCAGCTGATAAACCTATCTGCTAGTACTGCAGGAACTTCTGGCATGATGGTTCCATCAAAAAGCCAGTATAAACCATCATTCACACGGTTATAGGAACTTGCATGGAAATCCAGCACACGAATTATACAGCTCTTATTAAACTCTTGACACTGTGGTGTGTGAAGTCCAGAGTTTGGATGAGCAAAGGAGGAGAGCAGAAAATAAATTGTTAACAAAACAAGCAGTAGTGCACACTTTAGTTAAAGTGGAATTAGGATCAGGAGGGTTTTACTTTTATGTGACTGGAGACATGGGTGGGGATGAGAGGAGGTGACAGCTGGCTTAACCTTATTGCTCTGTGTTGGGAGTTTTACACTGAAACACATGTGATTTGAGATGCAAGTGGGAGGTGTTGGGCACTTGGTTGGCTATTCATATCTCCTCCCTTTTCTTGCTGTTTTCAATAGGATCAGTATGCTAATGCTTTTCTCCATGATGACAACATGAATTTTCGAGTAAACCTACACAGAATGGTGAGTCTTTTCCTCCAGATGGTCTATTTTTCTCTTTGCGGTGAGAACACAGAGGATTTTAGTCCCTGTATGTTAAAAACTATGTCAGAGACTTCTAACCTGGATTGCTAAGACATGTGAAAATACCAGTGAGAAATGCAGTATTTGGGAATAATTTTGAAGTTGCTCTCAGAATGTTTCACTCCTTCTAATAGCAAAGAGCTGGTTTCCCTGTCAGTGAGTTCAGGGGCCTGTATATGTAGGGAGGAGCTGTGTTTGAGGTCTGCAGAAATCTCTGGCAAAGACGGTGTTCTGCCTGAATCTTCAGCAAGCATTAGCCCTTATGTGATATATCATTTTCCAGATGGAGTTACACTGAGTGCTCAGATTTGGCTTATGCTTCATCCTGGGTGGGGTAATTCACCTTCAAGGATTAAAATATCTTTTTCCAGAGGTTTTTCTTATTGGTGTCTGTGGAGGAAGTGTTTACCTATCTCATGAAGCTCTGTAGTTACAAGTAATTTGAATGGTTATACTAAGTTGATATCTTTGTGGTACTGGCAAGTTCCACGTCATCTGACAGTGAAGCAGCGCTTGAAAGTGTCACTAGTTCAGGACAGAAACAAGCATCTTACTTTATAGTGAGCATACTGCAAGGATGCTAGTTATTCCCACTTAACTACAAACTTGCCCTTCAATTAGCCTTTCTGGCCTGTTACAATAAAGACCAAAGCCATTTAATACTGTATGTGCTGATCAGAATGCAGATCAGACTTCTGAGTCGGGAGTAAATCAATGTGTTAACCAAGGGGGAGGAATTGCTGTATGCCAATAGATAGTTTTTTGTGTGTGGTATTGTTTCTTCTTCCACCACCCCCACCCCTTGTCATGATAATAACAGTGCCCTTCAGTTATACAGCTAGAAATAAAACCCCAGTAGTTGGCATGCTGAAAAGCATGGCACAATTTTGCTGCAGCCGTGGCCTGTAGGATTAATATAGATGAGAAAGCATTTGGCAAAAAAGGCAAAGGGAAGCCTGTGCTGATGGTACTACATGCACAAAAGATACAGTAATACACAGAATGTCACTTCAGGCTTCTACTGACTTCTTTTCTTCTTTGTGTGTTTGAAGCCAATGAGACATAGAAAGAAAGCAGCAGACAAGAACCTGCCCTGTCGCCCACTGGTGTGTGCGGTGCTTGGTGAGTATTGTTAGAGCACGTGTATGCTTGTGGTTCCTGTAACATCTTTTGTTCTGCAATGGAAATATGAGATTTGTGGATCAAGGGAAGAGGTGGATTGATTTAAAAGGAGGGCAGTTACGTACTAAAGATACTTCCAGCAATGGACTGTCCATCTTTATATGTGGCTCCTCATGGAGAAATTAAATCCAAAATTGCTGCTCTGTAAGCAAGAAATCCTATATACATTTACAGTAAGTTTTGCAAAAGCTTCTTGGCCCCTTGTAACTGAATTAGTAGCAATGGGAAGGGCTGTTGACTAATAAATTTAGTGGTTTAGGTGGTTGTGGCAACAGTTAGTCACAACTTTGTAGATGATATGATGAGGGCAAACCTATGGAAAGGACACATGTTTGTGAATGTGTTTGCTGGGCATTTATCCTTTTCTGAGCAAAAGCCCAATAGGAATGTCAATAGCTAGGGTTGGTTTTGCCTGTGGAGATGGAGACAAAATGGAAAGGTCTTCATGCAGCATATGATTAAATTGTGACGTTCATTTCTATTGAGGCCAAAAGCATAAATAGGTGCAGAAATGGATGGAGCTTGGATCCCTGAATGATTCTTAAGCTTGATAATATGGAAGCAGTTTCAGACTCCAGTATTTTCAAACAGGTGATTGTTGAAGCCAGGACAGAAAACTGCACGAAGAATCTTTCTATACTTCATGAACTCTTTCCTTGGACTATTTTTAGTCACTATTGAGACGTATTGCTGGGCTGTTAGCGCCCTAGGAGGTGACATCTCACAATTGCTACCACTGGCACAGGTTAAGCATTTTACACTGAAGCTGTGTTGGGCAGAGAACACACGCACGTTCTGTTAGCATTTATTAGCTGAACCATAGTAATTTATCCTCTTCAATTGTATTTCTCTACTCTTTGCTTCTTATCCTCACACTGGGAGCTCTTAAATGTTAGAGACATTCTCCCTTATTTTTTTTAATCTTTTCTCTTAAGTGAGTTTTAAGCAGACATTTAGCCCATGTTGAGATCAAACTAGGTTTACTTGCTTCAGAGTTTATTTCAGGGAAAAAATAGGTGTTCTCTACAATGTCTTCTCTTTGAGTAAACATGTAGGCAGTGCATTATTTCTGGTAAGAATGATTTTCTAAAATGTGCTTCTCAGTGGAATTTTCCATTAGTGACATGGCTTGAAATGTAAGAGCAATTCTAAGCATCAGAATTCACGGTGTATTCTTTGACTAATAGTGGGGGGAAAGCTTATGGGGAAGCAGTGCCTCAAAGCAAGTTACGTTATGTACCCTCAGTTTCCAGTAGTTGGGTTTTTTTAATTCCAGAGGATGCATAATGCTCTTTAAAACAGACAGACAGTTGAAATTTCTCTCATCTAAGCAGGACTGTTGTCTGACAGAGGTAGGTAGATGGGGTAGTTTGACTTCCTTGTTGTCTATTAGAAATTAACTGTAGCTAGCTCAATGCTTACCATATCATTTTCTTTTCTGTCAGATTTGATGGTGGAATTCATTGTAACACACATGATGAAAGAATTTCCTATGGATCTCTATGTGTAAGTGTCTGTGGGGTGACTCATTGTGATTTCATTTGAAGTTTGACTTTGGGTAAAATTCTAGTCATAGAGCAATCTTCTGACTGAAACAGCACTTTGTGGTTGGTGGTGGGAGCATGAACTCTTCCAGCAACTTTTCTTACTTCTAAAATGCTCTGTATGCCAGAAAATTGAAAGCGAAATGAGTTTCCACCTTTCAGACCGATTTCCTAATCTACTTGATCAAACACAAAGAGCTTTTTGGTCTGAAAGAAGTTTCGTAATACACAGTCATTGCAAGAATCTCCACTTCCAGAAAATGAATCTTGGTCTAGAAACTGAAAAGACAGTTTTGAAAACCCAGGTATTGACTGACGTGAGGCCTGGAAGGCAATCTGGAGAGTGGGAGAGAGGTTTAAGCCTGAAATAGCCTGCTAAGCAGCAGGGGGTAAAATTTAGCAATGGGGAAAAGGAGAGGACATGTCTACACATAAGTACTCCTTGTGTCCCATGAGGCCCCTAGAATACTTTGTTCTGCTTTAGCCTGGAGGGCAGAAATAGGATTTAGGCAGATCATTGGCTTTGCTCTGACTGTTTGTACAGTGCTGAATTTCCCCAAGGCTTGAACAACACTATATTCTGTAGAAGAGAGAAAGATACATAGGCTGTTTTCCCTTAAGGTAGATTTTCAGCATGTTCTGATTTTGCCCAAATAACCTTGCAACTACAGTGCCTTTGCAAGGGTTGTTCAGTTCAATTATGGGTTCGCGAGAAATGTTTGGGGTTTTTTTAATGACAATTACAGAATTAGCTATAGATGGGTGTTGCGCCTTGGAATTTCACAAGGAAAATGAGAAATGCCTGCGCTCAAAAGTCAGGTCACATCTAGAACCCTCATGAGAGTAGAAATAATGGGCAGCAGCAACCATCAGTGGACATCTGTATCCATTCATTTTGGCATGTTTGTGCAGTCCTTTCACTACACTCCTGCTAAAACATCCCATAGCAGACGCAGTTATTGCAGACAAAGTGGGTGTTCTGAATGCACAAATAGTGTCATACTTCTCTGCAGTACGTTTAAAAGGTGACAGTATGAAGCTGCTTAAGGGAGGGCATATTAATATTTAAAAGAGAAATCTAAGGTTGCTTTGACCAAGGGTGCTTTGTGTCCATTATGTATATTATGAATCCTCGGCACAAAGCCAAAGACAGAGACACCCCACCGGGATGGATAATTTCATAACTAAAGCAGTATGGTCTGGGAGTCTATGGGCTGGTAGCTGGTGCTTGGGCTCTTTAGCCAGGGGTACTAGGACTGTTATGCCCCTTCTCATACCTTTACTTCCATGCCTCAGTTTCACCCAGAAAGCTGTATGGTGCTGTATACAACCACAAGATTTCAGTGCCCAGATATGTCTGCAGATTATTTTGCGTTAACAGCTACTGTAATTATAAAGAAATGTTTTAGCCATCACTAGATTCTCTCTGGTAAGTGCCGTGAGTAGTTGTGGTATTTTTTTGTAGAGGCCAATTTTAGTCTTACAGCTAAGCAACTACATAGGTGGAAAGGTACTGGCATTAAGTGGTACCAGTAACATCAGAAATAGCAGGTCTCTCCCCAGGGCGATTGCTGTTCCTGATCTGAAGACAGCTGTCTCTATCCTAGCTGGTTTGCTGCTTTTTCTTGGTTGAATTTATGAGAATCCAATTTGAAATACTACACAATGTGATGCTCAGGCATTATAAATGTGTTTACATTCATTTGTCTAAAGTTAGTTCCCTTACTCCATCGTGGTATTTTGGGGATCACCCGAGGGTCTGAAAAGAATGATGTATACCTTCTGCATATTATTTCTTATGACTCTTTAAAGCCTTATCTTGGAACTCTTCACCCCGAGTTTGAGTAACTTCCATGTAAATATTTTAAAATTTGATTTCTCTGTGTTTGTCTGTGTCTTTCAGTAGTGTCTTTTCACTGACATGTTGACATTAATGAAGTAATATTGTTTTGAGAAATAAGGATTTGGGCAAAAAGGAATTTTTCTTTTTTGAAGTCTTCCTTCTGTTTTTCCTAAATGTCAGCAACTAAAAATAGCTTGGTCAAAAAAATTCAAATTTCTATGTATTTTCTGTCTTGTCCTTAATGATAGCCAGTGCTAGAGAAGTTACTCCGTTATGTTGTATATTTGGTTCTGATGTTATTTGTGAAGAATGTGCATCTGAGAGTTTGTATGAACACTAAATGCTTTAGAGACCTACAGGATTTGGAGACTTCACAAATATACTAGCTGTATGTTGGGAGATTTCAGAGCATGTGGGTGTATTGCTTGGTCATTCCAAAGCTCATACTTAAATTACTTGTTTAAGTAGACTGGAAAATTTGACAGAAATCTTCCTCTTTCTTTTTTTTAAATGTAATTAAATTGGATACCATAGTCAAACTAAAAATCCTGCAGTTTGTCATTTACTTTAGCCTCATCATTTGGACCAAAGAAACTGAGGAGCTCCATTGTGTCCAGATTTTACAAAATCTGAGTGCAGGACCTCATACATATGGAGCCTGCAAGTTAAGTAACTCCTTTTGTGGAGCTTATGAGACCCTCAGGTAAAGGCATCAGTGAGTGGAAAGTAGTCATTAAATATAAACAACAAACTTGCATTTGTAGTTGGTCCAACCATGCTGAGCTTAAACTGGCTTACAAGCTGCTTTCTCTCATCTTGCCTGGTTCTTCCTTGTGGGTGTTGCTTCCGTTTAGGTGCCCAAACCCATGAGCCCCATCCTCCTCTGATAGGCTTTGAGTTTGTCTATTTCCCTGCTGCTGATTTCAGAGATGCTTCCAGCTTCAGTGTAGAATTGCTGGGAAATGCAGTGTAATTAATTCTTTGCCCTCTCTCTTCCAGACGGTGCATTCAGATTGTGCACAAGCTGCTGTGCTACCAGAAGAAATGCAGAGTGAGGCTTCATTACACCTGGAGGGAGCTCTGGTCAGGTACTTCACATCTGCAGAGACAGTCAAACATGGAAATCTCAGAGTGGGCAGCTGTTTGGTGGCTGTGACTCCTTGTTCTATTGCTACAGGGTTGAACAGCAAGCAGCAATTCTGTTAAAGCATCTTTATTTTGCTTCTTAGTTGCTACATGCAAATTACCTCTTTTGGAAAGCCAGGTCATTATCATAATGGTAGCTAATTTACTTTCTTGTCTGCCCGTGATCACCATGGTATCCAAATGTCTTTGTTTTCTGTTTCATTACCTGAGTCCCTCTTCACCTGATTGGAGAAATGGAGTAATGTTTTTGCAGTAGTGTTTTTCTCTCAGATATTTGTAAGTTGAAAGAAGGTAGGCTCTTGGGTAAAGGGGCCTGGACCTTACTTTTTTTAATTCACTGTAAGAGATGGATGCACATAGAATGTGCGTGCAGCTCCTTCTGAAGAGAGCTACCTAGAAATGTCAGTGGAAAGGAAGAGAGGCTTTTAACTCTGACCTTTGCTTTGGTTGTAGGTAGTCTGGTTCATGCCACTGGTATTCTAAAATAGATAAGTATTATGCGGTTTGACTCATAATCTAGTGGACGTAGCTTTATAGGACTGTTCTATGAAGCAATTGTTGGCGTGGGAGGTCAGAGGAAGAGGGTAGCAGAATGGATGATGACACCTAACAAGCTGCTTCTGTGGATGTGGTGTGTGCTTCTGTTCTTATCTTGCAAACAGTGAAGTAGCTGAGCTGGGAAAGTACAGTTAATCCCCTAGCTGTTGTGGCTTAAGAGAAGGTTTATGAAAATTCAAGGGAACGTGCTCCTAATTTTGTATTCCTGGAGCTGTGCTTCTGACCTAGAATCAGTGACTTGGCTAGTGTAATGCAACTCCCATCAGAAATGTGAGAGAAGGCTGACTTTTGAAAAAGGCAGTGATCAGTGGTTTGTGAAGCTGTTCTCAATTAACACTGAGTACTTCTCTTCAGTACCTTTGCACAGTTGAGTGTAGGTGCGGAGAAATGAACCAACAATCTGAGTCGCTTTAACTTACTACATTTTTGCCTTGGGTGACATGTGGCCCATTCAGGCTTTCTACATTATTCCTGTAGAAGGTGAAGTGGGTGCCCCTAATTAAGGGATTAACGGTTTCTTTTCATTTGTTTTGTTTAGAAAAGGGCTCCTAGAGGCATGGCTGCAGTGTAGTGCCGGTTCAGGAGACAAGTGCATACCATGTCAAGGTCTGTTGTGAATAGAAATGGCATCTGGTGGTGTGTGTGATACCTTCTCAGCATTTACCAGTGAACCTTAGCCATTCATCTTTAGCCTGGCTGAGCTGGGTCTTTCCTACCTGGCGATTTGAAGTCTCAAATACAGTGCCTTTTGCTTGCAGATACTCTTCCACAGTTCAGAGAGCATGTTCTTGGGCGTCTTTCAATCCTGAACTTTCTCCTATTTTAGGGGGGAAGAAATAAAAATCCTTGCATCATACTGAGATTCAGTGTCTTGGGATAGTCTTGTTAGCTGTCTCTAATTAGCTGGTATTTGTACAGTGCTTCAGAAACATAAACTGCCTCCAAAGTATTAAATAGTGCACATGCTTCAGAAGCAAAGCAGTAAAGTAAAAACCATTTCAGTTGGTCAGGTTTCTGTGAAGGACCTGGAATGTCTGCACTCCTGATGTAGCTGAAGAGCTCCATGCTTGCTATTGATTTGTGTGTTTAGGGAGAGCCCCTCATGCAGGGATAAATTACAGTAAGAACGTTTCAAGTTGTTTTTTTTCTTGTAGGATGTTGATGTGATCAGAGAGATTCTTCAGTAGCTGTAGGTGGCTCATGCAGGCTGGAAGGCCCTGGGTTGGGTGGTACATGCACCTGTAAAAGGGCACATCCTGGCTGCTCCAGGTGTGTGTACTTCTGGAGTGCTCTATGTGGCAGACTGCTAATTGCTGGCTCTGTCTTGAGATGTATTTCATAATTGACTCATCCCTGTCAAGGCTGCTCTTTGATTACCCAGAATGCTGTTGTCTTTGATGTGAAAGAAAGGCTAGTTTTCTGGTCTTGATCTATCTGACAGACAATTCCAAACCAGAGCATGGGAACTTCTGAATTAATTTTTATCCTTTATGTGAGCATATTCCCCTTCAGGCTTTTATGTGGGATCGAAGAATTAGTTGTCACTACTGGATGAACAGCTAAAAGGGAGCAGCTATTCCCTGGAAGGTCTGAGATACCAAGTTGTGCCATCAGGCGTGCTTTACAGAAGGTCTTCAAGCCCACGCTTGTCTTCTTGAATGACAAGGTGTGTGATGACTGAAGCAATGTCCCTGTTGTGCAGCATGGATAATAGCAATGGAAGCCCCCCAACAGAGCTGAGTAGAACAAAGAAGTTGGAGGGAATTGGTGTGAGAAAGTATTGAAAGAAAGCAAGAGAATTGTACCTGGCACGTAAGAGGAGGAGAGTTGTTTCAGGCAGAAAATAGAGTAGGAGAAGAAGACAAAGGGAATACTGTGGGGTAAGTAGACAGTATAGTGTATGAAGGAACTGAGATAAAGGTTGTAGGTGGAAGCAGTAGCAGTGTATGGAGCCTACTGTTCAATTGCTAATTCTAATGTTAGCTAGTTTCTAATTAAGGAAAGCCACTCGTGTGTCATGTGATGGATAGCTGCTCTTTGTGGGTGCTTTGTCTTCAGTATGGAAGGTCAGCAGCACTTTGAGAAAGTTTCTGCATTTTCGATTTTGGTTTTAAGGTGCAGTGTTTGCAGAGAAAAGCAGTGAAGCCAGGTGTTTGGCATCTCTCAGGACACATACCGGGCTGCTTGTGCAGTCTGTAATACTTCATAGTTTTTTTAATATATCATCTGAGCTTGAGAAAGAGCAATATTGTTACTGAGTTTTGGTTGTGATCCAGCCATAGCTTCCCTATTAGGCTAATTCTCTCATATTCAACGAGGGGTAACGGGTTTAAACTTCAACAGGGGAAGTTAAGGTTAGATATGAGGAAGAAGTTCTTTACTGTGAGGGTGGTGAGGCACTGGAACAGGTTGCCCAAAGAAGTGGTGAATGCTCCATCCCTGGCAGTGTTCAAGGCTGGGTTGGACACAGCCTCTAAGGTGAGGCGTCCCTGCCCATGGCAGGGGGGTTGGAACCATATGATCTTAAAGTCCTTTCCAACCCTAACTATTCTATGATTGAAGGAGCTGGAGAATGAAATTGCTTAGCCACTGTCCATCGTATTTGAAAAATCATGGCAGTCAGGTGAAGTTCCTGATGACTGGAAAAAGGGAAATATAACCCCCATTTTCAAGAAGGGGAAAATGGGAAGACCTGGGAAACTACACACCAGTTAGTCTCACCTCTATTCCTGGCAGGATCATGGAGCAGGTTGTCTTGGAAAGCATGCTAAGGCACATGAAAAACAATGAGGTTGCTGGCGACAGCCAACATGGCTTCACTAAGGGCAGATCCTGCCTGGCCAATTTGGTGGCCTTCTATGATGGGGCTACAGAACTGATGGATAGGGGCAAAACAGTTGATGTTATCTACCTTGACTTATGCAAAGCGTTCAACACTGTCCCACACGACATCCTTGTCTCTAAACTGGAGAGGCATAAATTTGATGGATGGACACCCGGTGGATAAGGAATTGTCTGACTGGCCGTATGCAGAGAGTTGTGGTCAATGGCTCAATGTCCAACTGGAGATGGGTAACAAGTGGTGTCCCTCAGGGGTCAGTGTTGGGATTGATCCTGTTCAACCAGTTCCCTGCTCTCAGATATACTGTGTTATGCCCAATGTTTTTACTAACTTCAGCCCCTCGTCCTGTGAAAAATGAGGTTGATTTTGCTGGCCATAAATGTGGGGTTTGGGTTTTAGTTGTTGAACTGTAGTTTGTACAGCATTTGAGTGATGGAAGGTGCTATATATGTTGTTGTTGTCGTCAAGCATGTATAAGCTATGCCAAAAGAGTTTTCATGAGTCATTTAAGCTTTTTATATAAAAAGACCTCATTTCTTCAACTCCTCCCACCTCAAAATTAGTAATGCTTGAGCAATTCACTCAGAGCTTAGGGGATGCAGGTAACTTCATTGCAGTTGCTATGGTTTGCTTTAAGCAAAAGCCATATTTAAAGGAACAGA
The DNA here is from genome assembly GCF_000696875.1 of Nestor notabilis. NCBI lineage: Eukaryota > Metazoa > Chordata > Aves > Psittaciformes > Psittacidae > Nestor > Nestor notabilis. The sequence goes on from NW_009910540.1 coordinate 44,653, forward strand.
AAAGTAATTCTAATATAGACATACAATAGTAAGAGTAAGAAATCTTACATATCATAATGAATAATGGTGAAATAGCTCTTTATTAGGGCAATTGAATGCAAAGTAGGATGAAAAATGAGCTTTGCCATTAACAAGCATTGAAGATCTGTTTCCAAATCATTGTGGGCTACAGTTTCTTATCTTGTAGCTTAGTTAATTTAACAAATGCTGAATGAAGTGTCAAAATAAAAGTGCTTCAAATGTGTAGCACTATCAAGAAGTTAATTTTCCCCTGTTTTTATTTTAGGTTTATTAAAGATGACTTTTGCAATGCTACTGGACAAAATACAATTTTTTCCTTTTTGTAGACTCCTTAGATCTTTCTGTCAGTTTCTGTATTTGTAACATGAGGATAATATTACTTTCAGAATCCTTTTGGGTGAATGCTAAAGAGGTGAAACGTTTTTTTGTGGAATGTGGTAAAATAAAGAAATAATAGTCTTGGGGGGGAGGGTGGAGAAAACCCCACGCTTTCTGTATGTATAACACACCCTTACACAGTGCATATTTGAGGTATTATTGTTTAGCCACTTGTACTTTGCTTTGTTATTTCTGTGGCTGACATGTTGGTTACTGATAGTATGTTACCTCTGGCATTTCTGATTCTCCAGCTGTTGATCAGGTCTGCTTCAGCCTTCTGATTTGTGTTGCTGAACAGAGTGGGAATCAGATGATCTTGCACCTCCCCTTCATCTCTAATCCCGCTGTCACTGTCGCACTCTGCAGCAGCTACCTGGCAAGGGAAGCTTGTCTTCTTGCAGCTCTTGTGGAGGCAGGATTCCTGCGTATACTGGTGTACCAGACAGTCTAGCTCACTGGTAAAATGCCTGATCAGGAGATGCCATGAGAGTTTGAAAGACTACAGAGCTGCTTGGCCAGTTAGAAAAATGACTTAAAAGATTTTAGAGACAAGAATCAAAGACCTAAAGTTTGACCTTCTTACAAACTCGCAGAATGACTTATGGCTTTAAGAAATGCCAGGGTTCAAGATCCAACAGCACTGTCTTCTGCATGCTTCTGAAGTCTTAAGAGTTCAGAGGAAGCAGTCATGTTCCAGCTGATGGTATAGATAAGGCTGCTGTGGTAATTTCTGTGCAGTGAAGAATTCTTTAATATAGTAATGAAGAAAGAAATGTCTTTCAGCTATGAAGGATGTTGCAAGCGTAAGAGAGCGGTCACTTCAGCACATCATCTTCAAAGGTAACTAATAAAGGTCATGTGTAGGGGTAGGATAGAAGGAAGAGGAGCTTGTGGATAGTATAAATTGAAATCTAGGGTGAGTACAAAGACTGTCTGTTTGTCTCTGTTAAAGGGTTTTACTTGAACTTCCTGTTTTGGGAAGAAAAAGAAGTCATTATATGAGACTTGACCTTTCAAATACCATCCAGCAGAAATGCTTTCTGATTTCACTGCACTGCTTATAAACTGTAAAGAGAACTATAGAACAAATACTAGAGTTTTAACACCTTTGTAGGTCAACATACTCTACCTAATGCAGGTTTTACTGCTGCTTTTACCTTCTCATTTCTCTATGCCTTTTGATAGCAGGAGGCTGGCCCAACTTTTCAAAGCTGCACATTGGAATCTCCATGTGACCAATGGCTCCCAGCCACGTGCCATATGCCATGCTGGAGATTTGGGATCTCATGAGTCATTTGAGTACAAGGTGATGCTGGCTTTTTAAAGAGGGTGCCACCTCACTGAGGAATGAGGCTGAAACTGGAAAGGATGGGCTCCCTCTGCACTTCCCAGTGGTAGTTCATTGGGAGCACCAGGAACTGAGGGAAGAAGCAGCAATAATAGCGTCCATGCTGGTTAAAGGTGAGCTGCTGAGCAGCTTGCATTGGGAATGGGAGTTCTGAGTTGATGGAGTAGGTAGGTTTTTGGAGTTGGAGAGGATCTCAATCTGGGAGGATGGAGATGCTAAGATGAATTAGAGGTAACAGTGTGTTAGGAGGAATAGGAGGCCCTGAGTATAGGAGGGACTAGGTAGGGTGAGGTCTGGGGTTAGAGTGTTGGGGAGGCTCGGAGGTGTTACTGGATGGAAAATTTCGGTTAGAAATCATTGCATCATCTAGAAAGGGAGCTAGTTGACATTTTTAACTCTTAGAGTTGGGACTAAATATCCTTTTCTTATTCTCTCACTTGAATGCCTTCCTAGGACCATTCTTTGGTGAATTGAGGAATGAGAGCCAGCGGCTAGCTTAGGTGTGTATCTTGGGTATTTTCCTTTTTCCCGGTGCTTCTGATGTATTGTATGCTTGAAAGAGAAAAACATATTGATGTTTTGACCGTTCAGCTGTGCTTATGACTTCTTTCTGTGCCAAGAAGGACATGGACAGGACATGGATGTTCACAGGTCTTGTATTAGCACCCTGAGGACAGAGCTGCTTAGCTCTAGGATTGCAAAAAACAGTGAGGTCCTTTAGTATTCCTCATCTTGGAAAATGAAAGAAAATAGATAACATTAGCCAGCTGTTTAGGAGGAAGCCCAATGGGTTCACAAACGCTTGAGCTTGTTGACTCCTGTGAAGTTTCTGAGGAGGTAGAATATTACTGAAAAGCTATTGGAAAGAATATAGTTTCTCACACAAAACTAAAGGCTGAAACTCTTTATGTGCCATGGAACAGGTAGTGGGAGCTGGCAGCCCTTAGAGTTGCCCATTTCCTTTAGTCGTAGGAATGCTGCTGCTTGGTTGGACATGTGGTACTGTGTTGGCATAAGCTTGGTACGCGAGTGCAACTGTTAGTCCTGTTAGTTATTTCAGTGAGTTTAGGAAAGGTTTGAAATTGAAAGATACTTTTATAAAATGAATTTTGTTTGTAGTTGTAGAGAGCATTGTTGGTTGATATTCACTGGTTTATTTAATTTGTACTTCTAGTAGCACTCCACATTACCCTGAAGAAAACCCCAGTCCCATGTTATAAAGCTCACAGGCAGCAGACACGTGAAGCTCAGAAGGAAGACTACAAACATCTGCTTGTAGTCTTCTGTTGCCATTCTCAACTGGTGGTCCAATTTCATGTTAACCTTTCCACGTTATTTCCTTCAGCTGAAGCTAAAAAACTTTTGTAGTAAGAGTACACAGACATTTGGTGGAATGTGCTGACCTAAATTTCCTAGAGAAGATAATGTAAGAAATGCAAAAACCTCTTTCTTGTAAAAGAGGTTGTTCTAAATTCCCTGCATGGGGCATTTTTAGGAAGCACCTACTATTTCTTAAATTTTTCTTAGTGTCTATAGTAATAGACTGATGATGAAGAGTTTGGCTCCAGTTGGCAATGGAGAGAAAAAGAGTAATACAAGATTTGTGGTTTTTATTAATCACCTGGTAAGATCAGGATGGGAATTCATCAACAGAGCCTTGCTTAGATGGACACAAAAGGAATTTGATCATTTAAGTGGGCAAAAGTCTAGTAATCTTTTAGCCATCCTGCCTCAGCCTGGCTGGTCTGGATATGTTGCTCTGTCCTGCAAATTACTTTTTACATAAAGCTAGCTAACACTGGAGAATTTGATTGTGATTCCCTAACAGTTTGCAGATCATGTGACCTAATGGAAATACTGAAGTAATTTCTCCTGGCAAACAGTTCCGTTGGTGACTGAAGTGCTACAGCCAGAGCTGTTCACAGCCATTTCTTTGCACAAAGCGGTTGCAGCATTCAGAATGCAGTGATTTATCCCTGTCCCCTTTTTGTTTTCAAGCAGCAGCCTTCCTGCATCCTATGCTTTGCTGCCTTTCCTTGTTCTCACACAATGTTTCTGCTCTTTCTTCAGATTCTCCTTTTTTGTTTTAAATTCAAGAGCAAAAATGTGCAACCTTAACTCCCAAGACTACTATTTAATCAACAGTGTGAACCGGCACTGTCAGACAGAATAGAATTAAACTCAGTACTTCCTTTTCTTCTAAAGGGGAATTAACCTTGTGGGTGTGTGGTTTCTTTTATTTCTTATTTATGCTTTTTAAGAAAAAAAGCAATATTGTTCATTTGAGCTTTAGCTGAATTTGGAAAATTTGGTTTCTCACTGCTTGCTGGATTGCTATCAAGCAGCATTGCTCTGGCATCAGCAATCAGCATTTCCATTAAGCTTGCAATTTTCACACCATTGGCTGCTGTTAGGCTGGAACAGTGAGTACCAGGGATGGGGAGCATGTAAAGAAAGTAAAGGATTGGAAGTGAAGTGGCCTACTCGACTGATCCTGGGAGCGATGGCTTATGCCAGCATGTGCTCCAGCCCTCTGGTAAGCTGTTGTTTCTCATTAAGAATACAGGCTGTTTCATGCTTATACCCCGAGAGTCATGGGGAGAAGAGGGACCAACTGTTGAGAGTGCCGAGATGCTGGTGATGGGGAGCCTGCCAATAGCCGGCTTCTGTCTGCCACGGAGTTTTAGTGGCTGGGAGCAGGAATTTGGCAGTTCCTGTGGCAGCAAGTTGGGGGGCAGTGGATAGAGGAGCTGTCCAGACAGGTGAATCATTACAACTATGAGCAGGGTGCTCTCTCCCTATCATAGCAGAGGGAAGAAGCTGAAGCATGTTTAATAGTGATGTTGACAGAGCTTTTATTGCTTCCTCTGCTCCCCTGAGAGGGGACTGCAGCAACGGTGCAGCAGCTTTGTTTCCTAGCGCTTTGGCTGATTGACGGGAAGCTGCAAGTGCTGTCCCTGAGTAATTGATTCACTTGTCCAAGGATGCTGGGATAGTTTGTGCCTCAGGGAGTTCTGGTGCATTAGTTTGTAATAGCGATGTAGCTATTTCTCGGACACGCTTCGTATTCCAACTACCTCTGTTGTTTTTTTTCTGTCAAACCCTATCTGTAGATATTCATCTCCTGCTGAGTTTGTTTTGATCACTGTTCTGCTGAATGTCTGCCAGTGCTGAACATGGCCAGATCTGCACCCTCTTAACACTCAGGTCATTTCAATATGTCATATTTGAGCTTTTTGTATCCCTACTTCTGAATTTATCTTCAGGTGTAGCATTTATTACATTTATACAAGTGGTTACTCTGTTCCAGGGTCTCTCCTTATAACAGCATAGCGGGGTATATGCTTATCCTAGCTTAGCCCTTCTGACTTCCAGTGTGGAATAGGAGAGTGGGCTGGTCCATGTTTATGGTATTGTCATGTTGTGAGAGTGCTATTTCCACATTCTGTGTTGTAGTTTCCCTCATGTAGGGGGATCATGCTGAATTTTGGAATCTGGAAGAGCATTATGAGAAAGCATTGTTTGGACCATTACTTTTTAACAGGTATTTGGTGTTGACCAGTTAGAGACAGAATCCTGAGCATAGGTGGGCCTTTGGTTCCTGTTCCTCTATTTATGCTTCCAGTGCTGTTGCAGATAGGATGATGCTGTTTACCTTTTTATGTAGGAGGAATTGAAGCACAGAAAGACCAAAGTGCTGCTTCCTGAGGAGCTGAATCCAGTTTCTTCCCAGTTACAATCTAGTGCGTTAATCCTTACCAGATCTGGTTTACCATGTGCCAGAGTGGTACGGACCTTGCCTTGAGAGTATGTATATGTGAACAGAATGGCTGTAAGAGGTCCAGGGTGGTTACTGTGCTGCAGCAGCACTCCTAGGTGGAAGATTTCTCTGCAGCATGGAAGTGTTGCCCAAATGGCATTATCAGCTGCCCTGTAGTGACATGTGAGTGAGGATCCTCCTAAGGGGGTTGCCAGTTGAAACTCTAAAAGGAGACTACAGAACACACTGTTGGTACAATGGTAACTTCGAGAGGCAATGAGAAAAATCACTGTTCTTCCCAGTGTGCCCTGAGAGTTGGAGAGTACAAAATGGGAGGATTTTAGTAGATTGCAGGATCCTGTTAATTGATGTTATACTGCAGCTGAGGAGCCCTCACATCTCTTTCTCCTTTGCTCCTTAGTCGAGGGCCATTATATGCACCATTAGAAGATTTTTGACCTGTAAGTGCAGCTGATGCAGTGACAGAGGCCTCCGGACTGTGCTCAACCCATCCAAGCTCTCATTGATGTGTGTCTCAAGGCTGTTCTCTTCTGCTCTGTTGTGCAATAACACACCAGAGCCTTCTGATGCTCTTGGCAGAGTTTGTGCTACATTCTGACTTGCCTAAAGGGTGGTACTACTTCTTTTCTTTTCCCCATATTCTCTACTTAACCTACCTCCATGCTCCTGTTGCATTACATGTGATCCAAACAGTGAACACTGAGACGCTAAATAGAACAGAAACTGTGCAAATCCCAAATGTGCTCGGGCTGAATATACTTCTGTTTGAAATGAGGCTTACAGGGAGCAAAGGTAAATCTGCTATGGGAGGAGGAACAGGGGAAGGAGAGAGAGAAGGGCATGTGTCTGTAGCAAGAATTACCGCCTTCCTGGAAGAAGAGAAGAGATGCTGGCTGCCCACAGTCTTATCACAGTGGATTGGCTTGAAGAAAGGTAGCAAATAACTGAGCAGGAATACTGTTGCTCCTCAGCACACAGACTGGCCACAAGAGCTGATAAAGGAAAGTGTCTGCCCTTAAAAGCAGCTGTGCAGCAGAGGAGCTAAGAGCTTCTTTCACTGCAGTCATTTCAGTTTTAAAAGCAGGGAGGGTATCTGTAAAAGCTGGTGATGTCCCTTTTCATCCTTCGGCTGTAATAACCCTTGGGAGAGAAAATTGCCTAAAAACCAACCTGTATGCTTTACATCACTCACAGCACATCATACGGCTTCATGTCCAATGTAAGTGTCCACTCAACATGCTTTTCTACTTGGTTTTGAGGCTGTAAATGTAGGTGTTCAAGGATGTGTTCTCATTGATTTAAGAGGCACAGCCAGTGTGCTCAGCTGAGGTCACAAAATGAGGAGCTTGCATGCAGATACTGATGGCTACTAGTTTAGTTTAGTTACAGCCTCCTGATTTTGTTGCTAAACAAGTTCTAGTGACACTGTAGTATTGTGGATGTTTCAAGACTCACCATAGCAGGTGTACTGTGTCCTGGGAAGGAATGCCAAAGACATCTTTGGGGGAGGGGTGGGGGTGTTGAGGGGGTAAGGGTTCTAGAGGCTATTGCAAAAATGGTGCTGTTTTACAGTTAATGTTGAAATATATTTCAAGCCCAAACCATCCATTACTGTTAAATCCTGGAGCACAAATTGGGATAATGTGTCTGAGCCCAAGCAAGGGCCACAGTTTGCCTGTGCAGCTGAGAGATTGAACTGCTCTCCCATTGGGGAAAAAACATAGATAATTTCCTGGCTGGTGTGAGAGGGCAGCCTGCAGATTGGATGTGAGAGGTGAACAGTTGATTGCAGCAGGGAAAAAGTGACACATCTGGCTTGGCTTCAGGTTACTCAGGAGTAGTAGCAGCAGTGCCCTGTTGGAGCTCAGGGCAGGAGCATCCAGCCAGTTGGACCTTTGCTCTAAAGGTTTATTTTGTGTGTGTAATTGTCACTGAAGGGTGCTGGGCATATGAAGCTGGATCTAAAAGTTGTCAATCCTGAAAACTCCAGGGCATAGCTGTCTTCATTTTCAGTATGAGGTCTGCCTTACAAGCAAATTAGAGATATATATAGCCATTAATTTAAGGGTTCATTTTCCACAGCGTTCTTGTTCCTTAGAGCCACTTGAGCAGATGCTGGTGCAGAATGTGCTGGTGTGGAAAAAGATGGGTTGCTCTTTGAGCTCAATGTAGTGTATATCCTAATTAGGAGCGCTGCAACTTCTTTAGGAATGTGTGGTTTCCAAACAGTTGGATAAATTTGACTCTGCAGTTCACACAGTGACTGTAAACCTGGTGGATTGGCTCTTCTGACCAGCTTTGAGACGAGCATTGAGTCGTTTCTTCATGTGAAGCACGTCCCTCTCCTTCCTAGTTCTTAGGGAAGGAACAGCATAGATCGGCTGTGAGTGGGCTATGATGCGATGCAATTCATTTCAAGCAGTGGTAATCTTCTGTCTTCTTTCTAAATGGAATAGGAAAATTAAACATGAGCAGATTCACCAAAACGGTTAGAACAAATGTAGGAGCTGTTGTTGGGGTGGAACAGAACAGTAGTTCTCCTTCAAGTATTATCACCAGCATAGAGCAGTGCAAGTGCTCTATAGTTCAGGATGGTATCTGAGAAATACTGCAGTGGGCAGTTGTAGGGTACTTGTCTCTGGCAGTCAGGGAGTGCTCGTGCTCTGGACAAACAATGGTAATGCTCATTCTTCTAAACACAGTGTCTCCCCATCACAGGCAGCTTTCATGTTTACTGTGTTTGGATGTTCATCAGTTTCTTGTCGTGCTGTGTGATCACCCACTGGCAAAAGCCTTTCAGCAGGGTTCTGGGGAAAGACTGAAAAGCAATGGTCTTCACACCACTTGTTACAGGAAATCCAGTGCTCTGCCACTCTGCTCTCAGAAGCCCCAGCTGCTATTAGTTGAACAGCAGTGTCTGGTCACAAGATGTGGCTGTGTGGGATTTCGTGGCTGGGAAAGAGGTAAACCCATGCTTATAACTATTAAATAGATGGCCAATAAGCTGCTGTGACAGAAACGCAGGGCAGCTGTCTCCAGTCCAAGGCACTGACTGCGGGAGACTCTACTTTTTTGCTGTGGAGGCTTGGTTACCTTGGCAACGTGTTTTTAGCTGGATCTCTGCTCCAGTGGAGAGCCCATCTGTACCTGCTACTTCTTTGTTTTTAAACGGCTGGTTTACAGAAAAATATCTGACGGGAGTATTTCCAGAGCTGGATTACTGTGGAATCCAGGCTGTGCTTTTGGTCCTAGGAGTTTCAGTGTGGTGATGATATGAGGAGTTCTGTGGCTGGATTGAAGAGGTGTTAATATATCTGCTTCATGAGGTGGGCTGCTGTCATGGAAGGGAGAGATGCTGCTGCTGATTGTTAAATCCTGGAATAGCTCTGAAAGATAAATCACTTGTGTGTCTGGAGTTTACAGAGAACTTTTTGTTCATTCTGGTTTGCAGTTTCAGCATCAAGCCACCATCTGGTAGATTAAGCTGAAGTAACTTATGTCTGCGATGAGTAAATATCCACACTAGGGCTGTAGGCTTCCCTTTTGGGGGACATATATAAACTTTTGACACTCCTGGTGAACTTCTAGCATTAGAAGGTAGTAGAGTAGAAGGACTCTATTCAGAATCTAACAATTTTGTTTCCTTCCAAATCTTACCAGTCTCTTCACATCTGTCTTTTTACTGTAGGATTTTTGGGTTTACCTTTTGTGAATATTTTGTAATCCTGAAAGGGGAGGGAGGTGGTGTGTGTATCTAAACGTTGCTCTTACCTAATTCCCGTTCCCTGTGCTTTATCTCCTCCTATTTTATAGCCTGTAGATGACTGGTCTTTTCTGTATTTTCTACTGGGCTCTCCCAAACTGGAGTTGGTTTTCTCAGAGGTTACTGTGTAGTGTGTGGCAGTTGTGCAATGGTGGGGGGAAGAATGGATTTACAAATTCTGGTTATATCTGTAAGAGATTGGAGTAATACCTGGTGCTACTCTGTTAGGTGCAGGTACCAATTACTAGGTAATTAAGAACCTTTTTAAAACAGTCTGCATTCCAGCTTGCCTTTGCAGGCCATCTAATTCAGATGTTTTAAGCCTTGACATCTGTTGACTTCAGAGCGGAGTATATTAAGAATCTGTTAGGCAGGCATCAGCTTTCAGTGCTGAGCAGCTGAAGAGTAATGCAGAGAGCAGTCCTGGGTAATGCAGAAGAAAATAGCTTTCCTTTTTTAAATTTTCAAGAACTAGAAAAAGCAAGATAAAGACCTTTCCATTTTATTAAGTGCACGGAATACAGTTGTTTAAAATCTGTTTGATTAAAGCTCTTTTTGTTAATTCCCACTATTGCTAGCTGATTTTGAGCAGTTATAGCTATGTTTGTTTTTTAAACAAGTGTGAACCAGATCTGTAATCTCTACTGCATAGCCCTAGATAACTGACACAATAAAGTGCTACATCCTTCCTTGTACCATTGCAGCAGCATTGACACAGAGCTACAGAAAAGCTATGCTGTGGGTTGTTTGGGTTTTTTTTTTCTTGTTACTTTGGGTTTTTTTAACTGCATATATCAACAAGAGTGACAGTTTGGGGCTGACTGCGCATACATCATGTTGGTGATGTATGAAGCAGAAGTGAGACAGTTGGAATCTCCGAGCCCAAAGCTCACTTCAGGATCTAGCAGATAGAAAAATCTCCCATGAACTGTCAAAGCCAACAACAGACTTACCCTGAGCCTGAGCAGATTTGATTGGGAAGTCAGTGAAGGAGAATAAATGTGGGACAGTGAAATAGCTGTCACTTACCTGTCCAGCACAGTATTTTAGCCAGGAAAAACCCAAACAAACAAAAAATGCTGTGTAGATTGATGTATTTCTGAGAGGTGAGCAGCTGGCATTTAGGTTGGTTTATGCTAGATAAGGAAAATATATCTATATTTAAGTGACTTGTTGAGAGTGGTTCTGCTTTTAATTTTATTTAAAAAATACACATAATTTTCTTCTAGCTTTGATCAATTTATTGAAGTTCCTCATGTCTAATGAGACTGTGCTGCTGGCCAAGCACAACATCTTCACCCTCGCTCTTATGGTAAGTACAGACAAAGCAAATCTTTTTATTTTAAACAACTTAAATTTGAATGAATCTTATGAAAGAATCCAGGATTTCTGGGCTAGTAAGGACATATCAGAACAAGACCACAAAGTGGACGAGTATCATTGTGGTTGGTTTCACTTGATGTTTGGAAAGGGCAGTGTTTGGACTCACTGTGGGGTCTGCTCATTGAAATAAACAAGCTTATGTGAGGACAGGCTTAGTTTAATTTTCCAGATTGGTAGTGTTTTTTCTTGTTCTGTGGCCATTAGAGTGCTTTCCTGGCCCCAGATACAATAGTATTTAAGTTTCTTTTCTGTCTCTTCTGTATAATAATGCAAATAATACATAAAACAATGAAATGATGTAATATTGTGCAATGCAACTGCAAGCTATTTCTTTGAAGGTTTTGGATGTAGTCTGTGTTGGTTTTGTTGCAGAATAGATTTTGAGTAAATATTCCTGTTGTAACTTCTTTTCACTTCCTTGTATAGGTTGTGAACCTGTTCAACATGTTCATCACTTACGGAGACACCTTTCTCCCTACTCCCAGCAGCTATGATGAGCTGTATTATGAAATCATTCGGATGCATCAGAATTTTGACAACCTTTATTCTATGGGTGAGTACCTCCTGAGTGGTCAGGACTACTGTTGACTCGAAGTGTGGGTGGTGGTGGAGGGGTGTTCATGTCAGGTGTTTTCCATCCACCTGCTACTCATGTGTCTTGGTGAGTGGACATGTTTTGTGTACTAGGATGTGTTTGGTAAATTAAGAATTGAGAGGGGGATAAACTTGTTAAAGGTGTAATTTTTTTAGTCAGAAAAAAAATGGGAACAGGCTCATTGCCTCTCTAACAGCTGCTTACTGTGGTTGGAAATACAAATTTGTTGGCACAACTGGGTATGTGATATTTCACGCATTTTCGTGTAGTTTACATCTATTGCATTCAACAGTTTCAAGTCAGAATGCAGGTACGTGCTGCAGAATCAGCCAGCACAGAGAAACTCAGTGCAAACAAGAATTTGGAAAAGAATTTGAGAAACTTATAGCAAGAAGCTTGCTGTGCTAGACAAATCACATCTCTTACACTCATTGCCAAAACAAACCAAAAAAACAGCCCTCACAAACCTGCTTGTAATGACAAGCCAGTCACTGGACTCAAGAATGTGCCTACTGGCAAAACAGGGAGAAATTGCCACCCTTCAAAGAGAGAGAGGCATGCTGGAATGCCACCAAGCGACACTCAGCAGGGAAAAGAGGAATGAAAAGGAGAGCAAGGAATGCATGGAGGCACAATCAGGTGGTGTACACACAGGAGCCTGCAGCAGCACTGGTATAGTGCCTGGACGCTTGAAGTTCTGAAGAAAAGAAGATACCTATAGTTTTTGTTTGCTTTCTTCTAGAAGAACCTTTCTTCACTCCCTGCTCCCTTCTCAGTGTGATCACCCAATGAACAGCGGGAGTTAATATAAGCATTTAATGGGAGTTGAAAGGCAGTGGGAGGGAGACAGTTGGCCACAGCCCTCTTCTGACATGGGAGAGAACCATCATCACCTAAATAAAATTACCTGAATACTCCCTACAACTGCAAACAAAAATGAACTGCCCTTTTGTACCAACTTCCTACTGTTTTCATCCATTATGTAAGGGATCACTTGGCTATTTTTGTGCCCTCTGAGCATGTAAGATTTTTTGCTAACCCATTTCCTACTCCCAAGAATTGCAGCTAGTAAAATGAGGCACTTTTACTAGCTAGCAATTTTTCAAATCTGTCCTGTGTGGAAGCTGAAGGAAAGTGGAATGGAAGAATAACACACTCAAATACTTAGTTGGGCTGCAATAGGCACATCTGACGTGTTGAAACAATTCATTTCTCACATGAATGTTTTTCTTCCTGCTACACGAAGCAAACTCCTTTGAATTAATGGAAACCCTCTCTGAATACATTACTTCAGATATTCAAGTATAATACCTACTGTTTGACAAAATAATGTTATCCAGAGCTGACATCATTGGTTTTTTTTCTGCAGGTGACATGTAAGAGTAGCACTAGGAAGTGAGGAGGTAGCACTTTCAAGTTAATGAAAGCCACAGTTTAACCAGATGCCTGATGGTTTCCTTTTGCTTGTCAATCCATCTCACAGGGACTACAGTCACCCTTGTCCCCTAGCCCTGGGGCATTTGTTAACACAAATGAGAAGGCTACTCTACCCTTCAGCTTCCCTGTTAATGTGGTTGAAACTTTTGGTGCTGGGAGTGGAGACGGAATCTAATTGCTTTGGGTTTTATTAATTTATTTTTCTTGTCCTGAATCTGAACTTCATCCAGATCTGCAGGACTGAAAGCTTCTCTCATGTGATAATAGGCATAAGTATGCAGCTGCTCTGTTTATGGATTCACTCATAGCATCTGTGTTTCTAGATGATGCTAAATTTGGGTGATGTGCTGTTCCTTCATGTTGAGGGTGAACCTTCCTTGTGGAATGTAACCTCCAGAAAATCCTCTCCTTACAAATTCATAGAAAATTCTCTCTATTTAGGCAATATGGAAATTAATCCAAACATTTTCTACAGGATCTGTTACTGTTTTGGTACTTGTGAAGAGACGTGCAGGTAACTGCCGCCATAGAAACACTACATATTCTGACCTAAATAAATATTTTTGGTACTCTGGCAGAAAAGAATTGGATTCCCTAGAAGTTCTTCCTGTTGCAGAATGTTTTCAGATCTGCTCCCAAGTCTGTCAGAGACCATCTGTGCAGCAGAACAACACCCTTGTTCCTACAGGGAGTGTTTTTTCCCTAGGCTGGTGTGTAATTCCTCTCTACATTTCCAGATAAATGGGGAGGTAGAGAATCCATCGCTGCTGGGTGGGTTTAAATTGCAGGATGTAGCCCAGCTCAGATAGAACCTTGCATACATTGTAATAGGAGCCGGAGGAGAATGATGCTGTGTGGAATAAAAGGTATCATTGACCAGGGATGCTGCCCCGTTTCTGGGGAAAATGAACTTTAATATGTGGTGATAAAAGCAGTTAGGAGGATGTAGGCTCTTCTATCCCCTCTGCTTCCTGTCTGCTAGCCATTATTTTGTTCTGTTCACCTCTTCTGTGTTCCTTACCTTTCAGATGTGCATTGAAGGGCACTTCTGCCCTGGATCACAGATGATTTCAAAGATGACCTTTGTTTTGATGTGGTTCCCACACTGCTGTCTCGCCAAAGCAGATTTTTTTGACATTTTGGATTAGAAAAATGCCAGTTCTGTGCCAGCACTGTTAATTGTCTTTTCCTTTCAGTTCTAAGGCTGTCTACCAATGCTGGTCAATGGAAAGAGCCTGCAAGCAAGGTGACCCACGCATTAGTCAATATTAGGTAAGGACTAGAAGTTAATAACCATTTTAAAGAGTCTTGTGTCCTGTGTGACTGCATTCTTATCATGACACTTTCACATTTGTTGTATTGAATTTGGTTTTGAATTTGTTCCCTTTGTTGGGCTAAATTGCTGCTCCATATAAGGCCCACTGGGATAAAGAGAAGATCACCAGGGTTTGATTGTCCTCTCTCTAATAATTTTCTTAGCTCTTCTGTAGACTGAGTGCTTTCAGAGCATGGCACAAGCTGTAATGAATTAATCCTCACAGCATTCTTGGGAGAAGTTATACAGTAGGGAACAACGCTGTGCTGGCAGAGCATATGTGGACCTAATGGATTTCTGTTGTGTGATTCTGTTGCAATTCTATGAAGCTATGAAGGGCACTGTAAGCCAGCTGTAATAAGCAGATTCAGAGCGTCTTTTAACATTGCAAGATTTGTGTGTGTGTTTAAAATTGATTATTTAAGGACATTTCAGTATTCTTTTAAACCTCTTCCTCCTGCTCAAGGGCAGAAGTTATGCTCTACTTGTAAAACTAAGGAATATCTGGGGGTGCTTTTTTGCTGTATTCCTTCACAACAGCCATTATATCTTGTTTATGCTTCTGGAGCAGCTGGGTACTGGGGCAGGAGGTTCCTGGATCTGGTGGATTGGAAAATGGAGGAATGTTGAAAGAGAAAATTTGTTGTTTATCTCTGGCTTGTAAACAAACTGTAAAAAAGATACAAGTATTTATCTGTCCGTGATTTCCCTGGTCACCCCAGGCTCTTGGTGTCTATGCTATACCGAGTAGCTCGGTATTTTACGTTGCTAGTACTTGTCATTTTCCTCACTACAAAAGAGACTGTGTAGGACAAACTCTCAGAGGGCATCTTTCAAGTCAATATGCATCTTATGCGTCTATAAACCACCTTAAAGGTTCCGTTAGTAAGTCTGTAAGCTTAATAGCATCACGTATGGTTCCAGAAGATTTATTTTGCTACTAGCCTTATTATTATTTTTTGTAAACAGACATAAATGGACGCTCGTGGGCAGATAATGCACGCGGAGTGAAGCAGCAGAACAGATAGCTGTTGTCAAATTAATGTAATTTAATGTGACACAAAGTGTCTGCCCTGGGAATTCTTTGTATACCCAGGAGAGATCTCTAAACTGGAAAGGGAGGAAAAATAAAAGCACACTGTGTTTGTGCTCACCTCTGATTTGTGCAACCAAGATTTTGCAATACTGCCTCTGGACAGCCTGTATCAGGCATGTTCAGTGCATGGTGCTGTCTGGAACCAGTGAAGGCTCTAACATGTTTCTGTTCTAGGCTTTTGGTAACTTCCCCTATTCCATTCAACTGCTCATGTGTGTTGAAATTTGTCATCTTTCGCTAGCCTAAGAAGTTTTCATGAATGATTGCATTTTATTTAGTGAAATTAGAAAAGGTCTAAATTAGCGATGATTCAAGGCCTAGAGAGGGATTAGAATTTAGAGAAGTTAGTCTGTTTGACTTGCCTTATTTCCCCTCTCCATCAAAAAAAGGGGAGAAGGGAAGGTGTGCAGGTATTTCAAATTTTGTCTACAGGTTTGTTCCCTACTTGTGATAAAAATACTACGTTTGAAGGGTTCTTTAACTGAATAGATTTTGGAGCAGCCAGTTGTTGAAAGCTGGAGAGATCTGAAAGTACTATGCTTTTGTGAAAGTGAGGCATAGTATGATGTTTCAAAATGGTGACTACTATTAGATGTCCTTTGTTTTGCAACAACGTGTTTTAGAAACTTCCAGAAGATTCATTCACTACAGGAAAAATAGCTGAAATGAAAGGCCTGTGATAATGTAATACTCCATTTTGGCCTAAAGACTGGATTTAGGCATTTGAAAGCTACGGATCATGCAGCAGGACAAGAGGATAATTATTCAAGGAATGCCTTGAGCCTTCCAGGGTCTGAAGTTTTCCGCAGTTTCTTCAGAAAGGCCATTTTGACCTTGTCTGTTGGCTGCTCCACTTCTCCAGCAATGTCTGTAGGAGGACGTGATACTAGGACTACATGTTTTCTTCTGGTGTTGGACCAGGAGCGCAAACTGGAGCCTGGTGCACACATGCTTGTGGCTCTGTTGCAGAGTCACGGAGATGTTGCAAGCCCAAATCACCGAAGAGAAAAGGGAGAGAAGAAGCTTGAGAAGAATGAACCGTTTAGGGCTGATGACTTTATTAGAGAAACACAGTATGTTAGTAAATGACAATATTATCATTAGATGTGATTATTTTATGCATTGATAAGGATGTGCTGATTTGAACCTGTTTTAGCTCTCTGTTGTCTGTTTGTTTATGCCCCTTTGGTTTACCCTTAGAGTGGTCTTACTGTACATTTTCTTATTTGGATGCCTTTGCCATGAAGGGAATGAGTTTAGAGAAATCCACCTTATGTTGGATTTTTCCCTCAGCTTGTTCTATCATTCTGTTAAGTTGTTATGAGCAAGGATTACCTGCTTTTTGCTGGTAACAGTGCCGTGCAAAGTCACACTTCAGTTTGTACCTTCATCTCATTCCAACAGCTACTTCAAAATAAATAGATGAAAACTGTCATTTCCTTTTCCTAAGGTTTTTGGTAGGAAAGATTATAAATGTAAAAACATCTCTGTGTGCATGCATTTGGTGAGCTTTAACAAGTGTCTTAAATCCTGGCATACAGTCTTACATATATTTTTGCCTGAAGAGGAGTGGTGAGTTGTTTACAACTCTTCAAGGCTGCAATGCATTTGTGTTACAGGAATAACTGTAAACACAAACCAGTCCTGCTTGTACCCCACATTGCTGGATTGGCAAGGTCATCTGGTTAATTGCTTTAATACAGAGTCAGGATGAGTAATACATAGAGAATCTTTGACACATCTTTGTTTAAACTGAGCCGCAAAGATCCCACTTTGTGTATCCTATTATCATATGAACTGTACTTTTTAGTTAGACTGTATTCTTCACTAGGCAGTCTGATGAAGTTTTGTTGTTGCATATTATCTGATTTTTCTAGACCTTACCCCAGTGAAAAGAGCAGTCACGAATGTTCTGAGTATTGTGAGACAGGAAGGCTATTCCTACCTTCTCTCTATACCTCTCCTTTTTACAGATGATTCATAATTTCTGTCCAACCTAAAGAAAATAAAAATTTGAAGAAGACAGAATAATAATAACCTCATCTAGCTGAAATCTTCCATACCATACTGGAATGAGTGATCCCTATTGCTGTCCTATCCCATAATAGTGATTATAATGTCTGTCTATGGATTTGTATCTGTGGGTTATGTAAATAATTGAGACATGACGGACTGCAAGATGCAGCTGCAGCACCGATGGGGTTGAAATAGAAGCTGCAGCAGTTAGTGGTTTGAAAACTCACCTTCTCACCTGTGAGGAAATAAGCACGTTTTGAGGCAAGTAATTTTTTTAAGCTAACGAGTCTCTTCAGGATAAAATTGTGCAGGTTTGCCTTTAATGAGAATTTCATTAACACAGGGTTCAAAGGGGCATCTTCTGATTGCTTACGCAGTGAGGAAGGTGGCAGCTGAATCCCTGTATTCTTTTAATAGACTTTCTCCTGATCAGGTTTTTTTCAAGGTGAATAAATAGATTAACTCAATGATTAATAGATTGAATTTCCTCATTGTCTGAAATTCAGTCCCGTCATAATTTTTAAAGTAATTTTATTTTTCTCACCAAAACATTTTTCACAAGCAGAGAGTGAGTTTGTAGTATGGAACTAGGTGATAGGGTTGTTTTTTTTTTTTAAAGGTGTTTTATGTGCAGGTGTAGCATATGCTGTAATCCTCGCTTGGGTGCTTTCTATCACTCTTCTGTCTTGCGGCTACTTTGGTTCCACATGAACCATCCTGGGTGATACTTTTTGGTTGTACAGGAGGTGCTGCTTCTCCCAAGGCACCTTTGGGGTTGTAAAGGATAGACTGGGGATTTGGGAGGAGCATTTAAAACATCACATGGATGTGTATAAAATGGCTGTGCTTGCTGCCAGCCTGGGCAGGAGCACGCTGAAGGAACATTTACAGTTTCACTTAGGTGAAAGAAGGCCAGATTAGACTGTGCTAGTTTGTTGAGGGATACCTAGTGTCCCTGCTGTGAAGCTATAGCTGATGATAAATTACCAGCATTCCATGGAACTACACTTACTGAAAACCTTGCCAGAAGAGGAGGCTTCATTCAGAAAGTGAGCAGCTGCAAGCAGTCCATGTAGTACCTTCAGCATTGTTCTGCTTTGCTGCAAGGAATTTAGCATCAGTTCATGGGGAAAGAAGAGCTGAATGCTGCTGACCTAGTACTATGGTAATGGGTGGCTGTAGCATTTATGTAGGATACAAGCAAGGGCACCTGCTGGTAGATAAGGGTTTCTGTATAGAGGAGTGGCTAGGGAAGTCAGCTGAGACTGCGTACAAAATATGTATTTATATACATACACACATACTTTCCTCCTACCCTCTCCCTATCCATACAGACTTAATGGAGACGTGCACATTCCTTGCCAATATGAGTAAGAGAATGAAAAAGTCTGTTTATGAAAATAGATGGTCAAGATAATCTATGTGCGTATGTATAAAATATGGATATCTGTGTGTGTTATACGTATACACACATATATATGAGTGTCTGTATCCATATATATAAAAATATATGATAATACATATATATAATCATACACATATATATACTTTTAAAGAAAAAAGTATATCTAAAACACCCACGCAAACATCTTGCCTTTGACAATGGGTTAAAAGCCATAATTTCCAAGCTGGAAAAAAACCAAAACTCCACCACTTGCTTGTTTCCAGGTTCTTTGAGATAAATCACAAGTGTTGGCTAAGGATGCTCAGGTGTTGCTTTCTTCAGCAGTGTTTCTCTGGGTGTGTACGTAACGCCAGGACTGATGGACAGTGCAGGACCATGCAGGACTGCTTGGCTTGGGCCAGCCAGTGCTGAGTGGCAGAGGGTGCTGAGGCATGCAGGTTACCTGGAGTTCTTAAACTCACTTGTGAGGGCTACCACCGGTGGAATAATGACTCCATCAAGTTGTTTGCTGAGGTGTGTTTAATGGTAGCGACCTCTGACATGCTGTCACTGCTAATCAATCTGACTGTGCTCAGATCACAGGCTAGTACAAGACAGTCAACAATTACTATTTTTTTTTAATTAAAAAAGAAGTGAGAAAACCAAAGAGAAATTCATAAATGCATTTTATTGGTGCTTTAAAATCTTAACCTGTTGTCAAGATTAAGGATCAAATGGTTACTAAAACACTGTAAGAAAACTTCCAAGCTTTATGCACATAGACTATCTGAAGAATTAGTTCATCACAGTTTTCAGGTGGTAGTCTGAAAAAATTATGATGTTGAAAAACTGAAAGTGGATTCTAGATGAGGATTCTGGCTTGGTTCTGCATCTTTTTGTGTGACCTGTGATTACTTTTCTTTTCACTGAAGAAGGAAAGTTAGTAGAGTCTTCTTGTCATTTCACATGTTTATTGTTGCATGCTTTTCTGTTACATAGGGACTCTGGCACAGCAGAACAGTTCCTGAAATACTGCCGTGGTTATAGTGGAGCTTGGTTGCTCAGCGTTCATCTGCTACCACTGCTTGTTTTTTCACTTGACCTTGCAGTATTCTGGTAGGGAGAGCAACAGATTTTGATGTGAACAGATTCTGGCATTAGCTGGCACCTGAACAGAGGAAGCAGGTGGATTTAAAGAGAAAGACCTCACTTCCAGGTCATTGTGACCAGCAACATATTAACAGAAGAATAAAAAAGAAAGGAAGAAGCACTCCTATCTCAGAATGCATTGTTTTATCTTTCCATGGCACTCTACCCATGCTCTCAGTGTTTTATTAACTTTTAGGGTTTTTTTCTAGTCATGTAACTTCAGCATTTCATTTCTTCTGCATTATCTGATTTCTTGAGACTGCAGTGTTAGTTTTCAGTTATTGCTCTTTATTTACTAGCTGATTCATCTTGTGTGTTTCTCTTACAGAGCCGTAGCCAATTTCATTCTCTGTAATTTTCTTTCATTCTTTTTCATTCATGCAGCAGCTTAATTAAATGTTGTCTCTGCCACTGGCCTAAATCCAAAGAGCAAATCTGTAGTCGAGTGGTGTCGTATGGACCAATTCCACCAACACTGCAGTGTGGTTCAGCAAGTCAGGTGCATTCCGGGTCACCTTCCTTCCTTCTGCCGGTAACTTCCATTTCGGTCACTGCAGCCTGGGAAGGGACTCTGACAATGTCAAGCCTGTTTTATCCTTAATGTTTTGGGATTTTTTTTCCAGTAGGTTTTGGGAAGGATTGATTTCTTTGTGGGTGTTTTTTGGGTTTTGGGTGTTTGGTGTTTTTTGTTTTGTTTTTTTTTTTTTTTTTTTTTGGGGGGGGTGGGTGTGTGGTTGACCTAAGGTTTATACAGCCAATATTGATTTTGAGCAAAGCTGTATGGCAAATGCCTCTATGTAGGTGCCATAGCCATGCCTTGCTTTCTTCAATGCACTTGAAAGCCACCTGCAGGGATCACTTTCTGTATAAAATTTCATCCTCAAAGCAAGTAATGATTTTTGGACTGGGATGGAGATGAACTTGAAGTGATTTATTCCCAGGGTGGCAGCCTTGCTTAGCCAACTTTCTTAGCTTCTTTCCAATGTTTGCAACTGTATTGGTCACTTTCATCTCCTTTCCACATGTTACAAAGTCAACATGTTGGCCTTTTAAGAGGGAACTTGCAGAAGGATCCACTTCTGTGTTTCAGCTGCTTTGTAAGGTAAGGCATCTGTTCAAGGGAGGATTGTTTCCTGGGTGGAAGGGAAACTCTTCTGCAGCACCGCCCCTGTTTGGCAGTCTCTTCCTAAGTTCAGCAAGTGTCTTTGTTCATGTGATTCTTGTAAGGTGAACATCTCACTTCAGAGTTTACCCACTTGTGAACCTTGGTCTTCCTGGCCATTTTGCTGGAAACATTTCTTCCTTGAGATCAGAAAGTTTTAGGAAGTTATCTAGCATCTGTAGGCTACTTAGCAAGTGTGCTGAGAAATGTTACTTCCATTACTAAGGTATTGCAACCCACATTTCATCTACTCTGTATTGAGTGCAACCACCCTGTGAACAGGGGAATTCCTGTCTGCAGATCTCATTTACTGGATTCATGGATGCAGATGGGGGGCTTACAAAATGGAGTTAGTTAAGCTGCTAGCAATTTTTTATGAAAGCTGTGTATTTAACTTTGGAGGTATAATGTTTGGCATATGGCTTCAGCTTTTGTGCTAGGGAATTCGGGGTCCGGAGCTCTGGGAGAAAAGTCAGCAGAACAGAAAAGTGGAAGAGAATTCTCAGTGCGATTATGGTCTCCTGTTTGATTTATGTGAGTGACTTTGCACTGCCTGCTGTGAAGAAGTGTGGCACCAGGCAAGAAATTCTCGTTTTGCTTGCCAAATAACCTTTCTCTGTAGAAACATAAAAATAGCAGAGAATATATGTTAGCACTGGGAGTGGTTTTGGTTTATTTCAGAAGTGGATATAGTGTTTATTTGTCAGAAGTTGGGGTTTTTTGACTCATTTGCAGATAGTTTGTTCTTGAATCCCCTTGCTGGGCACAGGCAAGTTATGTGTGAATTCAGTAATACATTAAAGCAATTGTGGCAAAGCTAGGATTCAGTCTTGTAAACATTTCAGGGTTTTTGTTGCAGCACAAAATCCAGAAAGGTCTGCTGGTTTCTCACTTTTAATGGTTGTATTGTTTCATCCTGTTTATGAGAACAATCTTAATTACTTCTCTGGTGCTGTGGCTGGCCTGAGTTCAATTCCTAATTGATAGATTTCAACCTTACAGTCAACATCTTTGTTGGTAGCTCTAATGCAGCTGGGAAGCAACCAGATTCTCTTGGCCCCAAGAACTGGCCCTACTGGAACAGGATTGAAGCACAGTTTGAAATACCTGCTTATAGCTTGTCAAAATTTTGCCCATGCTGGTTTTATTCTTTGGGTAAATATAAGGGACTCTGATCTCCACTGGTCTCAAATCTAGCTTTCAGGATTTGCTTTAATGGAGAGAGAACATTAAGCAGCTTTCTTCATAACCCAAACAATGTAGAAATTATTGCGAGCTTAAATAACACCTTTATCCCTTGAAAAATGATGTAGTGTAATGCTATTTTGCTCTTTTTGTTTAAAAGAAAGCTGTTGCTCACAGCGGCAGCCAGAGTTGTTATTCCCTCTGAAAGTCTGGGCTGTGGGATGTGTATTTAAAAAGAAAAACAGCTTTTCAAAATCCAGTAACATGTATTTCTTATTATTTTACACTAGTGGGGGGCCTAAAATTTGGTTTTGCTCTGGAAATGTAAATGCCTTATTCTTTTAATTCTTCCTTTAGGACAAAATTGACAAAGTACATGCTCATTAAGTACATCTGCTCATTAAGGTAATGAAGTACCTACCTTATCTTGAACTGAAAGCAAGGATAATACATTGTTAGCAAGACTGCAGAGCTGCAGTCTGTCTGAAGAATTCACCAGAACCTGGAGCTCAGTTCCCTGGGAGCTGTGAGAGGAGAGCATGTTGTTTTTTAATACTTTCAGTCATTAAAAGAAACAGCATCCTAGCTTTCAGAGTCAGGATGCTTGTCCTTTTAGGAGCTCTTCCCACCAAAGGCAGAGAAGCTTGTCTCGCCTTGCCAGCACAGTTGCTAGCTTCACAGCCGTCAGTAAATACCAGTTGGTGTAGCCAAGACAAAGGTGAAAGTAAACTGCTGTGTGGAGAAAAAAAGGAAGCTTGAGTGAGTTGTGATTTCTGTTTGGGTCCCCCCCCC
>NW_009910540.1:67478-103867 GCF_000696875.1 Nestor notabilis
GCCGCCCCCCCCCCCCCTTCCAAATGTGAAAATATTTTGGGCTTTGATACCTTTGTGTCCAGATGGAGATCATAAGATATATGAGAACTTTGGGTGGTCTGAATTAAATTGACTGTTTGGGAATCCCAGAATGCAATCTTTTGTTACTACCTCTTTTAGACTCTAATTTTTTGCCTAACTCTCGTAGCTGGAAGAGTGATACAGAAAGTGGTGGTGTAGTGTTTCTGAAGTAGCGGTTTCTCCCTTAGCTTTGAAGTCACATTTCTGTTACCTGTCTGAAGGGGATGCTAACTGTGAAGGATTGGCAGTCAGAAATGCCTGTGTGCTTGGCCACTTCTCAGCAATCAAAGACAACCAGATTAAGGTAACAGAGATCTCGTGAAGAATTCATCTGTGATGGGTATCAGATTCTGGTATCGTGCTGTTAAGGCTTTGGTTGAAGGATGTTACTCTGGCAAAACTGCCCTAGTGTGCTTCCTCAGCTTGTGCTTCTGTGGTCACTTGGAGCAGGTATAAACTGATAGTGCTGCTGAGCAGGAGGATTCACCTGCCATTCATTCCTGGCATCTCTTCCATGGGAAGCAGCCTGCATTGTACATCTGCATATGAAGAAGGAGACTGGGGACCTGTCCCAGGATAAAACCATCTAGGGGGGAAGAATAAAGAATGAAACTGTGGTTTAGCCTTGGTCAGTTCTTGAGCCTTCATTGCATACAGATAGGCAAGTGGTTGTGTTAGCAGGCAGCTCAGTGTTAAGGATAAAAGGACAGTGTCTGTCAGCAGCATTGACCTGTTACACCAGTTTATGTCCACTGTCACCAGTTGTCACTGATGTGACTCTTTGCAGGGGCCTAAGCACATGTTCTCTTGCTTGTGCTGGTATTGGTGGATTTTGCAAACTGTTCTTGCTGTTAAGAGAAATATCAACATAACCATTGCCTAAAGCTTCAGTTTGGGCACCAGGCTTGAGACAATACTGCCTTGAGCTCAAAAAGTGAGAACTTGGTGCTACTTATCAGGGAGCCTTGGGTAGGAGATTGCTGACATGTTGAAGGCATCGCGCTGCGGAGTCCTCTTTGATAGGACATAAAAGCATGGTTTCAAATGTGTGTTATTTAGAGGGTGGCTGAAAGTGGAATGACCTTAAAAGCTTCCTGGCAATCCTTTTGCCTGGCTTTGCTGGTCTTTGAAAGCCTAAATGCTTTTCATATTGCTGCTTTAGGTTATTAATTAGGTCATCACTTTGTGTGTTAATTACAGTGGCATTTTTCTTCTCATTAGTTGGATTATGGAAAGTTTTTGAGTCTGTTTAGGATGGGAAGTAATGCAAACTTTGTGGCCAAGGGAAGGGTGATTTCAAACTTTAGAACGCTGAATTTCAATGATGGCTTTGGTTACTGTGAAAAAATGCTTCTATCCACTATAGGAAGTGAAGCTGATAACTGCTTTGAAGGCAAGATAAACGCTTTTTATTCTAAACAAATTTGTGACGTTGCCCACACTTTGGATGAGGAACTTTAAATTGGATCCTTCTTCTAGAAGGTTGTGTTCTGTTAATTAGTGTAAAGCTTTTGCTGCTGACAGAGGGGCGTGAATATGATATACTTAATCGATTGCTTCTACTTACACTTTTTTGTAATGATTTAATTTTGCAACACTGGTTTGGAATCTGAACTTGACATTAATTTTTTCTGGATGTTTGAGATGAGCTTGTCTGAGCAGACATTCCCTTCTAAACTTGGAAAGCAGTAGGTCTGCCATATGTTGCTCTTGATTCCTTTGTTCATTAGTGTTTGAAAGCTGTGGTTGCTTTGAGGCCAGCCCTTGTGTGATGTCTTGAGCCTTGTTGAAGGAGCAGACTGGGCAGTTCTCGCTGGATAGCACCTATTTTTCTTTGGTGACTTCCATGCATAAACTTCTGTCAGAAACGAAGAGCCACAGAAAAAGACTGTTCCAAGATACTGAGTTTGTCTAGAAAATAAAATAAATCGGATTGCAGTAAGAGGAGTTCTTCCCAAATTCTTCTCAACATGGGTGATCCAATACTGGAAGATTGTATAGTCTCTATCCTTGGAGTTATTCGGATCTTGCCTGAACACAGCTGTGAGGGCCTAACTGTCTCTGAGAGTGACATGCTGAAAATGGAGTTGGACTACATAACCTCCAAAGGTCCTTCCCAACTTAATCCATGTGATTTTAGAGAGCAGTCTCTTCACTGCATGGTCAAATCATAAAAGAAACAAGATAGCTTGTTTTCTTTGAGTGCACTATGCTTTATGTTAACTCTGGGTCAAACTAAAGGTGATGAGTAGAGCATTTAAATCAGTGGGAGCTTGTGATGCTTGGCATCTATTTTATTTCTCTGACATATCAGTAAAGGCTAAAAACTAGAGGACTTGCAGTGTGTGTTGCTGCGGATGCCTGGTATTGTCTGCTGTCTATGAACTTACCAGTAAATTGGATCCTGCTGATGAGATCCAACTATACAACTCAGTCATTTGTGAGAAGAAACTACTCTCAGTATGATTAATGCTGTGGTTGATGATGGGGACAGAAAGCACTTCTTTGAGTAATGCCTATAATGGCATATTCCCCTGCGTGTATGTTTTGAAGAAGAGTCTATGGTTATTTGAAATTGAGGGCGTTTAAGAGGCAGTTAATGACAAGTGAAAATGATAGCTAGGGTAGATTAATTGTTAAATGAATTGTGCCTGCACTTGCTGTCATTTTAATGTGGTATTGGTCTAATTGTAAGTATGATGCTATATAGGCATCAGGAAACAATATCATGCACTTAGGTGCAGGTCAGAGGAGTTTAAAGGCTTAGCCATCAGGAGTTTTTCCCAAGTTTAGCCATCTTTTAGCTGTGGGGTTTTTTTTGGCTGTTTTTTATATTTGCTCTCTTTCTTCTGGAGAACTGAAATCTGTATTTTGATTAATTTTGCTTTTACAAGTTTTTCCCCATGCTTTTATTTGATAGTGCAATAAAGCAGTATTTTCATATCATCATTTTAATATGAGTTTATGAGCTTTGTTTTAACTGTTTTGGGGATGAGATGGTGCTAACTGAACTTAGTCTGGAATGTAGCTTATGGAGATATATATATATGTATGTTTATATTAATTGCACTTTAGGACTATTTATTTAACTTTGATTTGGCATGGGGCTACTTTACATTCATGCCTTCAATCTGAGTGGACCAAAAGGGAAATTACCAGGATGGAGGAGGACTGAAAGCAGCCAGGCATAGGTCTCCTGTTGTCATTACTGTGTCAGTGGGGCAGGAAGACACTGGCTGAAGCTGTATGTCTCTAGCAAGTATTTTTTCACACATGACCCATAGCCTCACTTGAGTGAATTTTGTGTGGTTTCTAGATAAAGTGAAATGTTGGCACATATCCTTTGGTAAAGTTTAGTGGTCCATATTAAGACTTAGATGCACTGAATGGGCTTTGGGGCCCTTTTTTCTGTTTTATAACACTTTTAAATGTTTTTTAAAGCATTTGCTGTGTTTGGAGGGGAATCAGTTTGGGCTCAAGGACATCTAGAAGATGTGGGCTTTGATTGCTTTCAGCCTTCTAATCTTCATGATCCAAACTGTGCACTCAAGCAGAAGAACAGTAATGCCCTCTATACAGCAAGATAGGAAAACACTCGACAGAAAGCTTTACCTAGGAAGAGAGGAGGCCTTCAAATTCATTTTCTAGAAAGATAAACTTGGATGGGGACAAGTGCAGGCACAAGCAAAGCAATCACTACTTCTTTCCAAAGGACACTTGGTGCATGTTTTGCCTGATCCAGCAAAGTGAAAACTAAAGGTTACTACTAACGTAGTGGGAGAAACAGAAGTGATGTAGAACAGCTTCATGAAGCTAATGGGTAGTTTGTAATGTGAACAAATGGGCAGGGAGTATCATGAATTAATAAAAGTTGGAAGTGGAAGGATTTCTAACATTAAAAGCACTGAGGGACTGGGACAGTCTTGCGATATGTTAGTATGTATAGTAGTTGGATATCATATCTTAGTGTGATGCAATCTAACTTGATCTAATCCCATTCAAAACTAGCCAGGGAAGGATTATGTTGTAGCTGAGAATATGTGAGGATGTAGAGAGCCAGAATCCCAGACTTGCACCAGGAGGAGTCCAGGTAAGAGATGTCTGCCGAGGTTTTCAGTGAACAAGGGTTGATTTTTATTTTATTTATTAATTGTAAATTCCCCCATCGGTAATGTTATCAGCTCCAGGACATTACGGAGATGAGTCAGATTAGGTTGGTCAGTGGATTAGGACATGATTCAAATAGTCTGGTAAATACCATTGTAGTGTTTTCCTAAGTATGAGGCTTGTAAACACTTGTAGCTGCTTTTTGCAAGTTATTTGCTTCCTGCATCAATGATTAAGAACCTATTATTGTTAATAGGTTAGCTGGTTCAAAAAGGCTGATGCCACTCCCTCTTGTCAGTCAGGGATCACTTTTCCACTAATGGAAGACAGTAAATGTCTTCTGTAAAATTCAGGGGTTGGCTAACAAATTGCAGTTTAGAATACATTACAGATGATGAATGTGATCTCCTTAAAGGGAAATCTATTCGTTTGACTTAGTGCTCTTACGATTAATTGCTTGCCAGATTAAATTGCTCCATAAAACGCATGCTACTTTATTCGATCTCTTCATGATGAGATTAGCTAGGCCGTGCTGGTTCTTTGTTAATTACAATGGTATGTTCTTCTTCAATTTAATTATTAAATTGTTTAGTGCAGCATGCTTTCTCCTAGCCTCAGGAAAGATGCTTGTATTTTTCTTTTGACTACTGTTTTATACTCTTACTGTCCTTTTCCCAGATATAGTCTGGGCTTCCTTTATAGAAGTATCACTCACTATAGAGGTTAAATAGTGAGATCTTCTGGTTTTTTTGGTGTGCTGCTGAAACACAGGAGTGGTACTAAGTGCACAGGCTTACCATGTGACAGTCTAGGCTGAGGAATGAAGCACATCTGAACTGAAGCAGTGGAGACAAATTTCCAGAGTTGCCACGCAAAAAGGAATTTATACGGGTACTGAATCTCAGCTTTCTGCTTATGTTGAAAAGTGTGAAGCTCACTCAGTGAGCAGGATGGTTGCTTTTGTCTTACCTGAAAAACCAAAGGTAAAGCAGTTCAGCATTCTCTGTGCTGTTGAAGTTTCAGGGCAGATCTGGAGGGAAGAACCACGTGTACTTTCCTCATTCTCAGAGGCCTTCTCTACTCACTGACCATGCTCAAGACTCTTTCTTTCTGAAAACCTACAAAATGGAAACACAAGAAGCTGAACAGCACCAGAATTGTAGTGACAGCCTAAAATTATTGAAGGAGGCCAACGGTAAATAATTCAAGGAAAATTTAAGAAAAAGCTGGTTTAAGTTCTCATTATAAAACTTGCCTCATCCTTTAGGATAGCAGTTCACTCTCCCTTCATCAGCCAGGGACCCAACTACATGCACAACTACCCCCAACATGCATGCACAAAATAAGCCGCATCTTTCTGCAACACTCAGCCTGGGACTTGTATATAACCTAATGTTCCCACAGTTACATTACAGTGGCTCTGTTATAAAGCTGTTGATTTTCTTTATTTTCTTTCTTTTTTTACGGATATGCTGCTATACCACTCTAGATGAAATATTTAATATGCACCAACTGAACTATTACTTGTGGTGTTTAAAATCATTTAAGTCTCTGGGTCTAAAGCAGAGCTGCTCTCTTACCCAGCTATATCATCTTTGGTTTAGTTTTTGGTTTTTATCTGCTTCTCAACCCTTCTCCCTCAGTAAATAATATATTACCTTTTATTGGAATTGATTCTCAAAGGCAAGGCAGGTCTTTCATTTGCTGTGTATTGGAGCTTAAAAATTCAGAAGGGTGTAGCAGAACTAGTGAAGTTTCAGAAAGGGGCAGCAAGAATGACTGAAGTTATGGAAAGAGGTGTGTTGTGAAGAACGTTTATATACATGACAAGTTTCCAGGCTGGAAGAGAGATGGCAGAGATAATACAAGAGTTTGTAAAACATTAATTGTCATAGAGAAGATGAAGAGGAGCTACAAGAAGAGGATGCATCAGAAGATCTGATAAGCTCAAACCAAAGAGATACAGCCTCATGCAAAATTTAGTTTAAATGTGGAATCCCTGGAAGGTTATGCGGATTTAAAGCAATAATTATACAAATTAATGGAAGAAAACTCCATCACGGGTTACTGATCATACAGCTATCACCTCTGCCTCATATATCATCTTGAACTGCATGGGGCTGGATGAAAGAGTTCTTTCTGGGGCAGTATCATTTTATTCTTGTCTGCTTTTACACAGTTACCTGAGCTCCCACTTCTAGACAATGAGCTGACCTTTGCTACCTGACTCAATATGACAGTTTTTAATGTTTACATAATTTTTATCTGTCAGCAGCTTCTCAGGAATCAGCTATTTGTTTCAAAGCTTTTAGCAAGGGTAAGGCAATGTGCCAGCATCCCCATCCCTCTGCTTTCTGAACTTAAGGATTACATTTCACTTAAAATCACCCATCCAGGTTATACATACGGTTTGTTAAATCTGTCACTACTTTAAAATTGAGAAGGCTGAATTCCCATGTCTGTAAGGGTTCATTGTTATGTGAAGGAGTTCCTTAACTACGTTTTAACCCACATCAGCTTTGTGTACAGAAGAGAAGGCCTCCAAGCCTTTCTGTGGCTTTCTCCTGCTGCTCGTGTGTCTGTGGTAATTTAGAAGAGTCTAAGGAAGGAGACTATACTCTCCTGTGAGCTGGTCTCCAATCTTAGCAGACTTTTGCTCTTTTCTGGGAGTGGCAGAGAAGTGTGTAATTTTCTGAAGCACTGGTGGAGAAAAGAGTAGAATGATTAACCATGGAAAATTTTTCTTCCCTCGTGATTTTACTTTAGGATTTCAGTCATTTATCTTCACTGTTCCTTTTTTCCCCAGAAAGAACTCACGGAGAGCTGTCAGGATCATGAACTCATAAATCTCATGAAAGTAAAACCTATGCCAGCTGAGCAAGGCATGATTTTAATTAAGGCTATCAGTTTTTTTTGTCCTTTTTTTCTTTCTTGTTAGTCCTGATTCAAATATAACAGTCTTTATAAATTCAGTAGCCTATCGCTTGTCAGCTAAAGAAGGCTGAGTTGCTGGGACCTTTTGAGACTTCTTTGATTTAAACAAATAAAAAATTAAATACCCTAGGGTTTTTTATTTGGTTAAGGGGACAAATCCTTTACTGAGCCTTTGTAAAGCAAGGAATTGAACAGGGAGGTAATCTGTTTTTTCTGTTGCAGGTTACTCTTCTAAAGGAAGTTCATGTTGGATAATTTATCATTCATTCATTTTTCCTTCTGGCTACTGCAGATCCCCAAGTACTGTTCTATAAACAGATATTTAAAAGGGTCTTTTGCTGAAATTTCAGAAGAAAAACTTTGATTTAACTAAATTAAAAAAAACCCCAACCTATCATGAATTCTCAGTGCACAGGTTAGATGGGTTAGGAAAGCAAATGGATCAGGGTGGGAGATCTCTGCTTAAGTGCCTCAAATAATGATCTGTTCTTTGTGAAGACCAGCCAAGGTGAATTGGAAGAGTATTGTCTGGAAACAGGTAGATGTGAAGCCATATATCTTACTGTCATTTGCCATCCCATGCTGTCCCAGCTGTGGGCTATACCTGATGGAGGTGGAGAGGGGTCTTTCCCTCACTGAAGAACTAAGGCTTTGTGGCTCCCGCTGGTTCTCCTGCCCAGTGCTGGTCTTGCAGGCCAGTTCCATCCAATATCTGTACTGCCTACTACAAGCATCAATGCAATGGAGGCTGAGAAATGCCTCCTTTGGAGCACACTGCTGACCTGACTGAGTGCCAAACTGAATTTGCCTCCCATCCATTTCTTCCCCAGTCCGTGGTGCCTCTGACAGGGAAAGCCATCTGTGTTACAGCCTTTTTATCTTCTCTTGGGGAGGGAAATGAAACGAAGCTATTGTATTGCTTGCAGTCTGATGTTGTGAAGCAGTTTAAGCAACCTATTGCATGCAGACCTAGCCCTGACTTGTTTAGCCTGTAAATGGGGCAGGAATAGTACTCACTGAAAGGTTGGGTGCCAAGGGTACCTTTAATTCTTGACTGACTACACAAACTTTTCTTTCTGTGTTACCAGCTATTCAGTTGAAAGAGTTTGCTCAGTGTGGAATGATGCTGTGGTGGTACCCTACTAAGGCCCCATCTGCTAAGAGCTTGTATTGATTTGTGTCTTAGTTTATAAAAGCCTTCAATTTTCCTTGTGTAAATGCCATAAATAATGCAGATGTACTAGATGAAATGTGGTGTAGGAACATCCCGGAAATCATTTTGGTCTGGGGTGAACTGAGCTAATCTAATAATGGATAGCAGTTTCTCAGTAGCTGTGAAGCAAAAAGTATATTGTCTTATTCTGGCTTTAATGTATTAGTCAATACACAGGAGTAGGAAGATAGGTATTTGAAAGTGGTAATCAACTTTCTAAAACAAGAACTTTAAATGTTAAAATATTACAAAACTTCATTTGAAACTAGTAGTAAATCATATATATATATATACACACACACAGTGGAAGTACAGTAAAATCCAGTTCTGCGCCTGTGATTTATCTGCATAATCCTCTCATTTGTATGCCTTTTTGTTAGAAGGACTGCAGTGCTTCGGAGGCTGTATGTATATATACACTAATAAATCATTTTGCCTACTCATAGCAAACAGCCATTTTGTGCTAGCAACATTGCAGAATGCATTTTAGTAGGGGACATTGAATAATTTCTCCTTTTGAGGTTCCATAGGCTTTAGGGCACCAAAATGTATTTCAGGTTGGACTACATCCAGATCTGTATGAGAACTCTTTGGCAGTCTTGTAGAAAGTGTATGGGAGTTTTAGAGGTGACCTGTTTTTAGAAATTTAATTGGATTTTTGCTCTTTTTTTATGTCAGTTATGTGTAAAGAAAAAGGTACAAGGATGTGGCATTTGTTAGATTGTTCTGTTAGAAATACCCAGCATTTCAAGACTGATTTTTCTTCAAGTGGTCATGTGGTCAGGTCTGCAGCTTGGGTTTCTCTCTGCATTGAAGAGATCAACTGATGGATAGTGGCTCCTGCAGAGGAGAGAGAACGTGTTTGTATGCTCATAAATACATTCTAATCAATGTTTCTCTGGCAGTTACTTGTTGTTAGTTATCACAGTTGCAAGATGAAGGATGTGTTTACATGCTATTAGCATTGTTAATTGAGAGGAGACATGGATACAGCCTACTTTCAGAGCTGAGACTTGTCTTCTTGTCACATTTCTGCACTTGATGTCCCCAAAACTGCTGATGTGATCAAATAGCACATTGCAGACTACAGCTATACGACAGTTTCAGAACTCAGTAATTCTGTTTCAAATTGTTCAGTGTAAAGTACTAAAGCAGGCAAGTCATATGAACCAGGTTGTTTTGGCAGACTGTTTCTAGGAATTTGGGGTCATATGGCAGCATTCATTATCAAAGGAATTCTGGGTGCCCAGAAGAACTTGGAGAGCTCTTGAACATCAGTGCAGGGGCAGATGTCAGAAGTCATTGAGATTGCTTCTGGTCAGACTTGGCTTTAAATTTTCCCAGTTGTTTCTCCAAATATTTTTTGCTGCAATGCATATATTATAGCTCATCTGCAAAACTGGAAAACTTCAAACAGAAGAGAGAAAGAGGTATTTAAGAACCTTCGTATGTTAGTTTTACAGCAGAGATTACCAAAGTTCTATGGACATGTGAAGCTCATACTATTTCTTTTGGTGCATCAATAATAACGCTGTAGAGCCCAAGAATAAGGGATGCATTTGTTGTGGAGCATCCTCAGAAGGCAGATGTGATCACTTCCTTAGGTGATGAATATGAAAATAGTGCTACATATGAAGTATTTGGTTTGTGTTTGGTTGTGGGTTTTTTTTTTTTTCAGTGATCAGGAAGAACATAAAAATTTCTGATAAATTTTGCAAGTTACTGGAAGACTGACAAAAAGTTAAATCATGAAGTAAATGGGGCAATGTGATCTGAATTGCTTTTTAACCTGTCAGGCAGTGCAGTTCATAAAAAAGCAATTGCCAGCCTGCAGGAGGGGGCAGTATCTTGAAAAGCAGTGACTCAAGTGACTGGCAGCTTTACTGTAGGTCCCTCGTGAAATGCTCAGCTAAAAAGGTTTATTTGACCCTTGAAATATTATCAGGAGCAGGAAAGTGATTTTATGATCACATATATTTTGCAATTTTGTCTGGTGTCTGTTTCAAAAAGTATACTGAAAGACTGGAGGAAGAACAGAGAAGCTGCGGTTACGAAAGGCCAGTAAAAATGCTTTCAAGATCTCAGTATCTTAATCTCTTTGAAACAAAACCTGAGGTATGCTCTTTAGAGCGTTAAACCATCTTTGAGTAGACAAAATGCCAAAACAGAAAAGTAACCTAAGGCTAGACACTGAAACCAAATTGAAACTGCAAATTAGGTACCTATTTTTAATAGGTAATTAACCATTGTAATAAATGATGGAAGGCATCTGTTTTCTTTGTATGTGAACAGAATACCTTTGTGAAAGATGGTCTAGTTTAGCTACTGGCATGGGACTACATAGTGCAAGAATAATGGTGAAAAATGCAACAGCCTTTGATATACAGAAATTCGGATAAGCTGATCTACTGACTTGTATTTTGTGAATGTCTTAGACTGGATCAAATATCTTGGTTTGCATTTAAAACTTAACAAATTCACTCTGGATTCTTGTGCTTTTGGTTTGTGTTTTTACATTGAGAGAATTCTTCTCCCATACATCAGCATTAAGCCTATTGAAATTTATCCGTGCAGCAAATAAACAGAAGGGCTGTCCTGTGACTTTGATGAGTTGCTCTTAACACCACAGAACAGAGGTGAGATTCAAGAAAATGTCAGTGGGCTGCAAGATTTCCATTTTTCTGCAGTTTGCAGACACTGTGATGGCATTGCTCAGTGAGTATGGGTCAGGCTGGAAGACTTGTGCTGCAAGAAGTGTAGAGAAACCACTTGCTAGCTTAACCTCCTAGTAAAATACCATGTTTGTGATTTATATTTTCAGCCATCCATGTTTCAGTTTTTATAGGGGGACAGGGATTTTCCCCATTGTGTTTCAGAACAGCAAGAATTTTATGCTAAGTTGTAAGAGCAAAAGAAAGCTAGTGTGCTTCAGAGAGTCTGTTTAAGTGTGTTTCTTAAAAAATAAGCTTTTACTGAATGAGTTCTGCTCAGCCTTCCATTTTTATTTGTGGACTTAATGGAGAGGAGCAATAAATCATGCTGGGGACTGGCCTCAACCCCAAGAAATTAAATACACTGTTTATTTCAGCAGTCTTTTTTTTTTTTTTTATTCTTCAGAAGTGCATATATTATTGTTATTGTAGCATTTGTATTCTTAAACACTGTCATCTTGAGGATGCTTGAGTCTTTAGGCCAGAATGTCAAGACACCCTTTGACAGAACAGGTCATGCTTATCAGCTTCAGGGTCTACAGCCTGGCACTCCTAAGAGGCCTCTGATTCCACGCATGCGGGTGCTTTGCAATTTGACCACAACTGGCGCTGCCTAAAGCAAATCAGGTAGGGCAGGAACTGAATCTGAATCTTAACAATACCCACCATCAGGGGAGAGTAAACTGTGCCAAACTCTGCCCCAGTCGAGCGTGCTGTGGTGAATCCTAACTGCTCTAAAGCTGGAAGAGAACATGACATTTGGCAGCAAACTGTCCGACTGCAGTTTCCCTGAAATGTCTAAAAACACTTAAAAGTGATGGTATAATTGATATGTTAAAAACCATTTAAGGAAACAGGAAAAGCAGTCAATACTTGATGCAGCTCTATTACTGGGTCATGAAGAGCTGATCTGAAAGAGGATCTAAAGCCCAGTGCAGCCTGTTTTGGAACTTTGATTAGTGTGAAACTGCAGAGAATCTGTAGGGGCTATAGGTCTGTCTTTGCTCTTTTCATGCCACCTCTTAGTTCTGCCTGTTGAATAATGGCAGAGATGTTTTGGGGCAGTAAGTCATTAAGATTTGTTGACACTCAGAGATTTGCCATTGCTATTCAGGAGGTTAAGCACCCTGTTTATTCCTGATTTTGTGCATCACTTGTGTTAAGGCTAGAGATTGTTTTTTGCTGGCTCTCCCTGTTCATTTCCATGCAGAATGAAGCCTTAGAAGTTCCCTGAATATTAATTTTTCAAGCTTTTTTAGGATCATGAGAAGTAAAGGTCAGGGAAAGTATATTTGCTGTCATTAAGACAGAATTGTGAACACTGAGCAACAAACAGGCATGCCAGCCTAGGATATTACACCCCAAACTTAAACCTGCTGTTAGCCACTCTGGCGTCCTGTCAGGGGCCTATGGCCACATTTAACTTGCAGTGACTTATTGTACAGAGCAGTTGCACATCTTCTCCAAATGCAGAGATGCAGCATCTGGAGGCTTAGAGATCCATAGCTCTTGAGCTGAGCTTCCTGCGCCATGGCAAGAGGAGCCCTGCTAGAAGGGAGAGGTGAACCATTATTCCTGAGCACCTTATGCATCTGCTGTGTGTAGCACCTGTGGGATAACATACTTAAGAAGAGGGGCGAAAACTGCATGATGGCAGCTGGAGAGAGGAGTGAGAACGTGTGAGAGCAGCAGCCCTGCAGACCCCAAGGTCAGTGGAGAAGGAGGGAGGAGGTGTTCAGGAGCCAGAGCAGAGGTTCTCTTGCAGCCCATAATGCGGCAGGCTGTGCCCCTGCAGCCCATGAAGGTCCATGGTGGAGCAGATCTCCACCTGCAGCCCACGGATAACCCCACGCCAGGGCAGGGGGATGCCCAAAGGAGGCTGTGACCCCATGGGAAGCCCATGCTGGAGCAGGTTTCTGGCAAGACCTGTGGAGAGAGGAGCCTGTGCTGGAGCAGGTTTGCTGCATGACTTGTAACCCCATGGAAAGGATCCATGCTGGAGCAGTCTGTTCCTGAACGATGCACCCCATAGAAGGGCCCCACCCTGGAGCATCTGTTCCTGAACGACTGCACCGGTGGGAGGGACCCACACTGGAGCAGTTTGTGGAGAACTGCAGCCGGTGGGAAAGACTCACCTTGGAGAAGTTCAGTGGAGGACTATCTGCTGTGGGAGGGACCCCATGCTGGAGCAGGGGAAGTGTGAGGAGTCCTCCCCTGAGGAGGAAAGAGCAGCAGAAAAGTATGATGAACTGACCAAAACCCCCATTCCCCATTGAGGTAGAGAACTTGGGAGTAAAGTTAAGCCCAGGAAGAAGGCGGGAGGGCAGGGGAGTGAAAGATGTTTTAAGATTTGGTTTTTATTTCTCATTATCCTACTCTGATTTGATTAGTAATAAACTGGTTTCCCCAGGTTGAGTCTGCTTTGCCCGTGATGGTAATTGGTGAGTGATCTCTCCCTGTCCTTATCTTGACCCATGAGCCTTTCATTATATTTTCTTTTCTCTGTCCAGTTGAGGTAGGGAGTGAATGAGCGGCTTTGGTGGGCACCTGGTGTTCAGCCAGGGTCAACCCACCACAGCTGTTGAAACAGCAATTAGATGCTGAATGAGTTCTGTAATCATCTGACCTGTTATTTAAAATAGTAATCAGACTTCTCTAATGACTTGCACGCTTTAATTCCTTTAGGAGTCTTGTAACATACAAAGAAATTTTGCCATGCAAGCGAACTTAAACAGCACTGGCAAGCTGGTGGTAAAGAATGCTTTTTAAATATAGTAAGGAAAACGATGACATAAGTGCAGTGTGGGTGAAGGGAAGATGGGGTTTGGTAGGTGAACAGTCAGCAGCCTGATTGCTTTATGTTTTTTTTGCTGCAAATTTTACTAGAGATTTTGGAGCAAGATTTTTACAGTGTTTTACTTGGCAATAAACGCTGTATCAGTTAGGCTGGAGCAGTGTTTGATGTGGGTTAAATCATCAGAAATTTCTGAATGTGTGCTTATCAATAGTAAGTAATTATGCATATGCTCAGGACAAATGCTAGCCAAGGTAACAGAAGCCATGTAAATTTTTTTCCTCTTTAATTGTGGGGGAATCTGCAGCATCACTCACAGAAACATGCAGGAATTATTGACAGTTTAAAACTTTGTAATAGTGACCTATATATGTGCTGAATGCCCTTTTTTGGTAAGATGTGCCTGTTCCTCCGTATTTCCCAAAATAATTAAATTGAGCAGCTTTTCCTTCATGGTATATGGCAGCACTGTTATCTCAATGGTTTCTAATGCTGAGATGATACTGCTGGTGCTCGTTCATAAGCAACACCAGCAAAAAATCCTGGCCCCTTGCATGCAGACAGAAGAGTGGTGAGGTGAAGCAGGAACAGGAATCAGCCTGCTACAGCAACCAGGGAAGAAGTGTTGTCTTCAGTCTTTGAATGGAAGAGCTAAAAGGAACTCAGGAAAAATCAAATACTTGAATACAAGTAGTCAGCACTGCATTTTTGCCTATGAAAGTGTAACAGTAAAAGGACAATTCAAGATTTCAGCAGCCTTTTAATGCTTCAGTTGTTTTGCTAGAGCCATTATGAATCAAATAGAGCTTATAGAAATTAATGCAACCAAGTGTGACCTTCTTTTTGGTATTAGTTATTTTGCAAATAGCTACAATACGCTAGGCTCTTTACAACAAAATTGCTTGTGTGTTCCTGTATTTTCATTTCATTATGAGTAACATTTTTAATGTGGCCCCAGCCATGGTTGCTGAACTTGGGAAGTTGTGTGGTCTTCCTCATCTGTGGAGTGTCTACAAATCCTGTAGCAACAACTGGATGCTTTGTGTTAAGAAGAAAAGGAAAGGAGTTGATAAAACACAGTCTGGGTAGCGCAACTTGGAGGTTGGCACAAGGTCTGGAAGGTTTAGTTGGAGATGCTGATTTAAGAGTTGTGCAGCTGAAGATTCACAAAGAAACCAGCTTGAACTGTCCAGAGTTACTGCCCTGTTAGAACTGATGTACGTATCCAGTGAGTAGGTCTGTATTGGCTATTGTAAAAAAAAGAGGAGAGGCAAACCTTTAGCTTTCTTTTTCAGAGAAAAGCCCAGGCCTCCTTACTGCTTGCACATCCTCTGCCACCTGTTTTATATCACATGCAACTGAGTAAAAAACATACAGCTTTTTTTTTTTTCACATTATGTTTCTTTGCAAGAGCCTTGAAAAACACTCCGAAACTTTCAAAGCATAAAAACCATCAGTAACAGAACACTGTAGGAGTTGGGCTTTTTCTTTAACTTGATTGATAGGAAAACATCAGCAATTAACTTTGAGATGTTTGGTGCTCACCTGTTTTCTTAGGCTAGAGAACCATACTTCACTTTTGAAATAGAAAATGCATTTCACTGGCCTTGCTTTCAGTGACACCCATACAAAGAACAGAGCAGAAAAAATAAACATAGGTGTAAATTCCAAAACCAAAGCTTTGATGGAGAGGTGAGCGCAGATATATGTGTCGGGTATGATGGTAGGTTAGAGGGGAGTTGGTCATTTGGAAAGAAAATAATCTTCTCCTTCTCTGTGTGACATGGGAGAGTCTGTCCCCAGGGATCTGTCCTTCAATGGCCAATTCAGCTGAATGGGTTTTGTTAACATCTGCCTGAAATTTGGTGCAGAATAAGGTTGTGCAAAATAAAAGTAAAACCCAAAAACACATCAACACCACTGAAGTATTTCTGTAAACCTTTGGTGTAGGCAGGTGATTAAAAAAATTGCCACTTGTTAGTGTGACTGTGATGAGTTGGCCCCAGTTCTTCTTTTGTCCTCACTGTTGTCTGATGAACTACGAGTGTATGTGCACAGGCTGGCTTAGGGTTTGGCATTTACTGTGCAGTCACAATGGATTTAATACCTGCCTGTTATCAGTAACTCAGTTGTTCACCTCTGATAAATCACTTGCTTCTTGGATACTGAGAGTAAAGATCTCAACAGAGAGTAAATATTTGTGAGATTGGAAATACTGGAATGGAGGGAGCTTGCCTTTCAGGGAAGCAGGTCTGGTTAAGGAAGGTAAACACTAAAGAAGATGGGTATGCATGAAATAGAGTATGATGAGGTGAAACTCTCCACTGGACTGTAAACCAGGCACCCTGTCTCAGAAAAACAGAATCTTAACTACCGATCCTCCAGCCTTTCAGACATGAAATAAATACCGTAACATTCATTTAGCTGTAGTGCTGTTTGGCTCTACAGCTTTCCTTGGCATTGAAAACCAGCTTCACCTTGTCCCGAATGATGTGTGATGACATCTTTGTTGAGGATGTAATACTCAGGGGGTGTGTGGATGTTGTCAGAGTCCATGCTTTAGTGTTGGTCCTGGATTTTGAAAGGCAAGATGTTGCTTTAGTCATTTCCATCAGGCATTTCTCAACAAGTGTGATTGTCATTTGCACCTATCTGATGAGAAAATATTGAGAGGTTTGCAGCATCTTGTATTTTCAGAGGATTGGACTGTAAATAATGTGTTTTGGTTGGCATGGTAGCTGGTGGTGTCTGAAAGGTTAAGATTGTAAACTCTTTCAGATTTACATGGCTGTGCAGGTACAGCCGTAGCTGACACTTGATGTAATTAACTTAATTAAATACCACTGTGGGACTCAACTTCATTTCCTTTGTGAAGTAGGTTTGACTGTAGTTGACTCTTGCTTAGGCAATGTTCCTTCCCCCTCTTCTCTTACTGTCATTTAATATCCAGCTACTTCACGACTAGATTGTGTTGCTGTAACCCTTTACTTGTTCAATACAGACAAATACTCATGCTTCAGTGCTTTCCTTTCCCTCTGGGATTTTTGACACAGGCACAGGTTTTGCTGTCAGTTGGTGAAATTAGGTTGTTGTGACCTAAAGAGAGAGGTTTCTGTCATGCTGCCACAGTGTGTAAACAGGATGTTCAGGGCATCGTGCAATACCTGCACTAAACGGGGTAGCAAGAGTCATTTCTGCACACATAATATGGGTTTGATAGCAAGTGTTCACTAAGTTAATTAGACTAGCAGCTGTACTCACTGCCTTTCTCAGAGAGCTTTAAAAGGTCCCAGTGGGATATTGGTTTATAAACTTAAATTTCACTCTTTGCTTGGGATGTTTGGAAGCTGGTGCATGCAGTCCCTATGGCATTCTGCACTAAATGCAGCATCCAATAAGCTAGACTTCCTGCTTTCCTTAAACATTCAATGATAAAATACTAATTAAGATACTAATGGGCGTAGAAGTTATATAAAATATTTCAGGTTTTGATCCTGTTTGAGCTTTTGCAATGTCTTGTTTCTCAGGAGATGTGATGGCAGTATGTAACATGAACTGTGAAGCAGATGATCCACATATAATGCTTGTAGAGAATAAATACTTGACAAAAGTTCCTTTCTTCAGATCCTAACCAGAGAGGGTGGATATGCAAACCTGTCTGGTAAACTGTTGTAAAATGCGTTTTTTTTCCCCTTTTAATTTTTTTTCCCTCCTCCTTGTTTTGTTTTTTCTCACCTTCTGGATTTACTGTTTCTTCATACCTTGTTTGTTTTGGAGAGCAGGTTGCCTTGTATATGAAGGAGTTAAAAGCAGTTGTAGCTGAAGAGCTCTATTTGGTGTTGAAGCAGTGTTTTATGACACGTTTCATTGTGCTAAAACACCTGGCTACTAGAGAGTAGGTACTAGAGAGTATCCTGCTGTTTGCATCAAAGGGTGCTGAGGTACTTAAAGAACCACAGCCTCTTTGGTCTGTGGACTATATTTTCTGTTTGGCACATCTGAAGGACTTGTCTGGACAAATGAATATATATGAGGTAACACAACTGGGGAGTATGTGCTGCAGGAGAGGTCATTCAGACTCTGGAAAAGATATTTCCATATTAAAATTCTTGGTTATAGGTCTGTGCAGTTATTGAGGTATGACCACAGCCCTTGGGCAATAGGCACCCTGTAAAAGCATTATGAAGAAAACTTCTAAGGAGGGCTTCTCGTTTTAGAAGTTGTTTGAAATTTCAAAATTGGCAACACAGCTGTGGAAGCACGTTGTCTCTGAAATCCCATATGCTGCTGTATCATGGTCAGCTTTCAAATCTTGAATGTGGTAGATTGAGTTGCAGGTTTTAGTGCCCAGCAGCTCAAGCCCAGAGACCAGCCTTTTTATCTGTGATGTTTCTGTTTTCTGTCAAACAGCACCAGCCCTGCTTGTAGTTAGAGGTGAGCAAGTATGAGTTAACTGCTGTTCTCTGGAATTGAGGAGTAATGAAGGGCTGGCTTTTTAATACTTTTACTTTGGTAAAAGTAAACTCTCGCCATACTCTCATCACTAGTAGCCAGGTGTTTCAGAGCAATGAAATGTGCCATAAAACCTATCATTTGATCTCTCATAAATTACATGATTGAGACAAGAAACTTATTCCTTATGAAATCACAGCTTTGATGTAGAACAGTCAATGAGAGACTGGCAGAAGAGTGGGAACTCGGATCAGGTTGGTGCCCTGTGCTTCAATAAATGTTTTCACTCCCAGTGCCTAGGCAGTATTTTCTACTTTGTCACTTGT
This sequence comes from Nestor notabilis, assembly GCF_000696875.1. Classification (NCBI taxonomy): domain Eukaryota; kingdom Metazoa; phylum Chordata; class Aves; order Psittaciformes; family Psittacidae; genus Nestor; species Nestor notabilis. The sequence goes on from NW_009910540.1 coordinate 86,076, forward strand.
ATCAGTTAAACTAGCAGTGCCATTGGTTATATATACTTACGAATTTTGATGCCTACTTACTGTGAAAAGGGAACAGAAATCCATGTAGACTAGTTTCCAGTGATAGGCAAGTGGATGAATTTCCTGAGTTGTACTCTCCATTGAAGCTGTTCAACTATCCCAAAAGAGTTAACTGCTCATCCGTGAGGAGTTTCTTAGTTAAGAAGCCAAATAGAAGTTGTTTAGGTGTGAGGGTGGAGGTATTTGGTTGGTTTGGCTTAAATGTATGGATGTAAACTGTAAGAAGAGAAAATCAGCATATCCTAAAGCCATGGTGATATCAGGTTAGTATCCAGCAAATAGTGCAGTGGAGAGGTGTACTGTGGAGCTGCATGGTGAGTCAGAAAGCACGCCCTCTGCTTCTGCCCTTGCAGAATGGGGCTTGGTTAAACAATGCCAGGAGTTGTGAGAAGCTCGGTTGGCACGTGTGCGCTCTTTTGTCCTCTCCTTATTAAATAAATAGACCATGTATATCTCTCTGCCATGAGGCCTGTCATCACAATCAATAGGCTTCAGTATGGCAGGATTGAACAGGTGTAGCAAGCTTATTTCTTCTGTGCAATTGCAGCCTTGCTGACTCTGGGATTTTCGGTGAGCTGTAAAGCAAGTGCTTTTGACTAAAATATCCTTTTATTTTGGATTGTCCCCTGCAGTTTATTATTGTGTCTGGAAGTTGCATCCCCGAGTGAGTTGTGGACTTTCAGCTTAATGTCAGTACTCATTAAAGTATAGGAGCAGAAGAAATTTAACAGACTGGAATTAAACTACAGTAGAAGGAGGAATTTAGTGCCCTGTTCCAGGGGGTTTACTTGCTTTCGATGCACACAGCTTAGGTATGGCAGGTATGTGTATTTTATAGCAATGCCTCATGGACGTGTGATAAAATACTCTAAACCCTCTCATCTCCTGCCAGGTGGGGCTGTACATACAGAGTAACTCAATCTAATTGTTGCAGGCACTGAACAGATGGAGTTTTATTATCTTGAGGGCTGGGAAGTACATAAGAGAGCAATGCCAGCAGGATCCTTGCCCCAAACTGCAGCTTGCTGAGACACAGCTTGCTGCAGGAAGGCTGGCTTATGGCTGTGAGTTTTGCACAGGTCTCCAGCAACCACTGTTGTGATGGCATGAATGGGGGAAAAAGGATAGGTGGTTTGTGTCCATTCTGGTCTCTGTATTATGTGTAATTTACTTGCTGCCTTGTGCTTGAGCAGTTTCCAACATACCACATAGTAAACACTTGAGCTCTTTTCGCCTTGTTGGTTTAAAACACTTTGTGGAGGTGATTGTTCTTATTCTCATTTTATAAAGGGAAAAGCTAAGGCATGTGAGAGGGAGAGGGAACTGCTGTAGTAAATCAGAGAAACTGGTCACTTACTGATTCCTGTTCCTGAACAATAACCACATTATCTCAGGTCTCCTTTTTGTAGTAAAGCAGCTTTATGAAGTGGAGCGTGACAAAAGACAACTATGTCCCTTACTGCTTCTACCTGTTTGTAGCCTTCATCATGGAACTACAAGCTTAGTGCTTGCCTGGAGTATTTGTCTGCCTCAGATACTGTCAATTTTTATTGCAGAGGGAAAGTGAACTGACTGCGTTTTGCTACTTGGTGTTATGTGATAAAGGCAGAGATGTGCTCACTGCTGCCCAGTGCACTGCGTTGGCACAGGCATTCAGTTCAGAAGATGAACTGAATCCAGTATTGGGTATAAAGTCAGCCTTAATTTCCTATTTCCTTAATTTTCTATCAAGGTGTAAATACCAGCCAAGTGTTGCTGCTTCTCTGTTCCACTCTAACAGGATGTGGGAAGAAGTGAGCTTGGGGTGCTGCTTTTATTGTACAAGAAATGTTTGGGCATCCACGAGAATGTTTTATGCCAGGCATTGAATACTGCGCCTGTAAAAAGGGGCAAAGACCAGGTTCATGCAGTGAATGATGGCGCAGCATTTCCATCTCTATAATAAACTTCACAGCCTTCTGGTTCTTCCCTTAGCCTACTTTCAGCACCTCCAGAGTGCTTCATTTCACTTCTCAGGAGAAGAGGACAGTGTTGTCTTATGGGACTCTGGAAATGTTGCTGCTGTCAAGCAGGAGTGGATATTAGACAGCTCATCTGCAATAACTTGATGGGGAGAGTTTGGAGGTCAGAGAAAACATGCTGAAGAAGTGCTGCCTGCCTGAGCATAATGATTTTGGTTTCCCTGCACATGGGACCCAGACCAGCTGTGAGGTTAAGGTGGGCAGGGTGGTGTTCCTTGCCATGGTGGGTGCATGTGGGCTGGCAGATGCTTGGAATTAAGGGACTGGTAGATCAGTGTTGCTGGTGCATTTCATTTCTCACATATGATGTTACTACTAGTGGCAAATTAAATTGAGGAACTGATAAATTTCTGTGCATGTCATATCAGTTTTCATAGGAGCCCTTTCCTGTCAGGAGACTCTGCCTCTTCAGTTCTTTGGCTTCTCTGAATGGCATCACTAGTTGTTTCTGTTTATTAAGGAGTAACTCCACACAATTTTAAAAGACTACAGAAAAGATTTTTAAACATTACTTACCTGCTGGAGAGCCACTGCAAAAGCAAGCCCTGTTGCAGTGAAGATGGTGAGGTGAGGGAATGCAACTCACCTCTAGGTATACCTTCTCTCACCACAGCTCAAGGTGAGAGCTGCAGTGGGATATTCTCATTTTGGGGGGGAAAAAAGCCTAATAGGGCCCACATAGAGATTCCCCCACTTACTATGTTGCAGCCCATGTGTTTCTGAGGGAGAAAGGGCTAGTAACAGTCAGTTGACTGCCCAATTGTTGCAGCCTCAAGAACAGCCAGAGTAGAAACTTTCTGCCAGTCAGAGATTTCCAATTTGCAAAGGGCAGACTGCCCTGGGATCAGGTGCTGTTGCTGTGATCATCTCTGTTCTGCAGTTACTTCACCTCTGTTTTTCTTGATCCTGTCTGCCCTTCTGTCTCCTTTTTCCCATCTCTGTGCTTCTTCCTGCAGTATTCTTTCTCTGTGTTTTTCCTGTCCTTGGTTTATCTTTAACCAAAGTCTTTCATGACACTCAGTAACAGCACTGTTGGATTTTCTGTTGCCACTGCACTTGTCTGAGCTTTCCCCATTCTGTTGCACTTGAGATCATTGGCTCTCTGGGCAAAGCCTTTTCACAACTCTGTATTTGTATAACACCTGTTTCACTGGGACCCACTTTACTGTCTAATAACCTGATTAATACAGCTAGTACAAATTGAATGATTTATTGCCACTTTGGTTCCTACATCAGGATGGAACACTTCATATTTTTCCTGCAATCATTCCCTTCTTCACAAAGAAATAAATGAATGCAGTAAATATGCAATAAATACATAAATGAAAGTGTCCTAGGTGGTTCATCCTAAGGAAGATAGAGAGCTTCATTCATATGTGTTTCTACATGGCTTCTGGCATTATGGTGTGTAGGTAGCTTGGAGAAGTGATGGGAGATGTATTTTTCTGAGAGCACTGGTATGGCTGGTGTGTAAACGACTCTCGAGGGATAAAGAATGTGGGAATTGCTTGTGTCTGCCTTAGAGCACAAAGCATTAACCTCAAGACAAGCCACTGGGAGACAGTTCTTTAATGCTTGAACCATTGTTTCACCTTTTGCCTGGTTCAGCATCCTTCCCTTGTCTGGTGACAGTCTCCTCTTGCCAGTTGACTGCTGAACTGTGGGTCTGTCAGAAGAGGCAGTGTTGCTGAAGTGACATCTCACTAAGCATCTCTCAGTCCCCAAAATGTTCTGAAAATTTGTATGACAAATCGCAGCCAGCCCCACTGAGGGACTTTGAGGTGTGGAGATATGTAGGTGTACATGTTATCTAAGGCCAGTTGGGGAACTGCAGTGTTTTATCTTTCAGTTGCCACTTTACCATCTTCTTGCTTTACAAAGGCACTGAAGGTGCTAGTGCTTCATGAATACTAAACACAAGGTTAGTTTTGTTTTGGTTTTTTTATGATTGATATGAAGATCTCAGTAGAGCACAGCACACCACAAGTCTTTTCCAAGCACTTTAACTGCTCCCTTCCCCCTCCCCACAGGTACTGGCTGATATCCCAGTAATGAAGGCAATCACAGTATTAAAATAAAACATTGCCAAGGCACAGCTGTTGCATGCTGGAGTGTGAACAAATGATGGCAAAGCCGCTATTGTATTGTCCATAAGGGGGAGACTGTGCTTAAAAGCTCTGGTCCCCTGTTGTCTCCAGGATCAAATGCTTGTGGAGTGGCAGCTTTGCAAAGTGAAATTCCAGCTGTTACTCAGTAGCCCAGGAGACCAGTTGCTTAAAAGTATGCCCCAGGGACAAGATGGATTTTGACAGATGGAAGAAGAGCAGGGGCATATCAGAGTAGTTGATGCAGAAAGGTGCTGCTATTGCACAGCAGCTTGGGTGGGGTAGTGGTAGAATTTCTCATAGCAGGTATGTGGGAAGGAGCTATACCATGTGCAGAGCCTGATAGTGTATGCTGGGCAGTAAGAACCTAGTTATACAGAGCCAGGATTGAATCCAAACTCTTCGTGCCCTTCTGCCCCAGTCTGCCTGAAGGTTCAGGAAAACAGCCCTGCAAAAAGTCAGGTTGGGAATGAATTCTTCACAGTTAAAGAGCAATCTTAAAACAAATGAAACAGCTGAACTTCTTCCTCTAATCGCTGAGGAGTTGTCCATTTGCCTTTAGGGAAATAAGGAAGGAGACTTGAAATCTTTCTCTTCCTTAATGTCTGTTGATTCTTACTGCAGTGGCAGCTGGTTGCTGGTTTTGCTTTCCCTGGGTGAATCCCAGCTGTGATTGCAGGTGCTGCTCCACTAGCTCAGATCTGAGCAGGGACTTGCGAGCAAGCAGCCCATGTTGAAGTGCTTCACAGCAGTGGATACAAATGAATGCTAAATCTGTTCCCTGGTAAATGTTGGAACCATGTGAGTGCGTTGAACCCCTCTGAGCTGCCAAACCTTCTGTCAAGCCAGAAGTTAAGTTGTTGTAAGTCTGTGTTCCCTTTTCTTTCAATAGCTTGCAGTGTGTCCTGTAGGAGCATAAATATAACTCCAGTCAGGCATGAAACATGCAACTTGAAAGCCACAGTGTTCAAGAGCCTGGGTAATGGAGAGTGTGATTGTGACTCACAGGAGCTGCTTCTCCGGTTGGATTGAAATGGGAAGAGCCTGGACATGTCTCTACCTTCTGGCTTGCCTTCCTCCAGAGGCAGGGGGGGGGGGGGGGGGGTTGAAAACTGCTGAATTTGCTTTACTGATGTAACTGTCAAGGCTGGCGAGACTGCAGAAGCCCTCCTGTGCTAAGTTACATACTGATGATGCAGGAGCAGTTGCTGGAGTGACTGCCCTGTGCGTGGACTGCATCTGGCGTGTTGATGAGGTGTGCGGCTGGGAATGTTGCAGTGAATTTGCAGATTCTGTTTAGGTTTGGTGTTTTTTTTGGGTTTGTTTTTTTTTTTTTTTTCTTTTTTTTTTTTCCTTTATCTGTGTACTTAAAGAAGTAAGGATGCTTCCAGGCGGGTTTTCTTTCCTCTGATTGGCACCACTGAATATCACTTACTCCTGGACTTGTGCACCAGCTCTTAGCTGTGATGAGGTCTGGAAAAAGCAGCTGAAAGCTCTTCTGCAGGGGAGAGCGTGGGGAGGAGGGAACCCATTAGAGAGCAACAGTGAGAGCTGGAGGGAATTTTCGTGCTGATGAATATGAGAGTGAAAGCCCTGACTGCTGCTGTGGTGTAATTTGGCTAAGCAAGTGTTCTTTAGGCACAGTCAGTGCACATCTGTGCCGAGCACTGACATGGGCTGTTCCCATGATGAGCATTTACCTCAGCAGTGGGTCTCATGAGTAATATCCTAACTAGACCAGTTGCAAACTCTAGCCGAGGGAGACGTTACTGTCTTGCTGTTTGTCTTCCCAGCTGCACCTGATGAGCAGAGAAGAGGCTGAGGAAGTATTCCAGCTGCAGTTTGATTTACTTTTTCCAATTATTACTTTCAATTTTAGATTTCTCACACCTGCATCTATATCCACCTAGAAGGGAAGGTGAATCTGTTGGTGGAAGCAGTGAGAGACATGAGGAAGAGAAGTGATCAGTGTTTCTGCTGCTGTGTATGGGACACTGGCATAAGTTATCTCAAGTGATCTAAATTGGGGCTGAGGGCTAAAGTTTTTATGGGAAGTCAAAGTAATGGCTGCAGTGATGGGTGACTACAAGTAAGAGCCAGGTACTTTTTAAACATAGTGGAGATCCAAAGCAATAAACCATCAGCTACAGTGCATCAGGAAACAAAGTTCCACAGAGCAAAATATCAGGCAATAGTGATTTTGGAAGGGATGAGGAGATGCAGTTCCTGAGCAAGATGGGACAGCAAAGCCGGGTTTGCTGTGCTTTGCTGGAACACTGAGCAATTTGCAGTCTGTTCCCATCAAGGCAGTAATTCCCTCTGCCAGAGCAGTGAGCACAGCCCCATATCTGCTGGGACAAAAGCTCCCGTGCATAGAGCAGTAGTGCCTTTGCTTGCTATTTCCAGTCACCCTGTGACTGAATCTGCATTGGCCTCTGGCAGGGAACATGCCTTCAGCAGACCAAGTGATAGAGTGTGATGAAGGAAGAATGACTTCTTGCAGGACTGTGACTCCACGTGCACTGACTCAAGCTGGTGGGCAATTTCTGCTGCAACCTTAAGCAGTTCCCAAGACCTCTGATATTTTCCCTCCTTTGTTTCAGAGCCATCATCAACCACTTTAACCCGAAGATAGAGTCTTACGCTGCCGTGAATCACATATCACAGCTCTCTGAGGATCAGGTAAGCTGGGCATGCGATGACCTTTTTTCATGTTGACCTCTGGAATATAGGTGATTAGATCTACCTTACGCCCACTGGGACTAATGAAGTGGCAGCAGTTTGAGGAGTGAAGGCAGGAGTCTTGTGTTCCTTGTTTAGATGTAGGTGAGAGGAGGAGAAAAAAGGCTTGCTTTAGCTGATTTTGCCATCACATGCAGCCATCTTGGTCCAGGAAATTCAGAAGAATGGGTATGAATGATGAAAATATGCAGCATTGTCAGGAAGCGTGGCTGAGAACTGTGAGGATGCTGGTGTTTGGAATGGGGCAGGAAGACTTTGGCAGTGAATTTAGTTGTTGGAGAACTGTTGAGTGTGGCTTGATTTTCTGTCATATCAGGGAATTAAAACTCAGGCAACGGTAGAAATTTTCTAGGATAATTGAATTCAGTTTGGTTTAGATTTTGAAAAGAGAAGGTTTTTAATAAAGAGAGTGATGGGGTTAGGTTTCCCTTTCTTAATCTGGCCTGGTTTGCTCTCTTGTGTCCTGCTTATATTGCATAAATGTGTAAATGTGGCTTTTTGAAAATAGGCTACTATGCGTGGTCTCAGGAAGGGAAGAGATGGCCTATTTCCCAAAATAAAATATCAGGATTATATGTTAATCACTCTTGGAGAGGTAAATGACTTTGCAGGAGCCTGTGATGGTCAAAATCCAGAGCTGCCATGTGAACTGTCTGGATCATCCCAGGCACAGCTCCATCAACACCTCTGGGCCTTCTGGGGAAAAAATTGTGTACACAGTCTAGGACAGACATCATTTGAGTTACCCCGGATTGCTCCTTCTACTGGATGGGATCCCATGCTTTTGCCTGTTAAAAGGTCCTGATTGTATCTTGCTCTGAAATTCTTTCTTCTTTCTTTTCCTGATACGTTTACTCATTACTTAATGATACCCTTCCATGCTTCCCACTAACCTTTCCATTTATTATCCTGCTTGATCTGTAATATGTAATAACCCAAAGTCTCAGGTTGAATGCTGAAGTGGGGGAAAAATGTGGACCCTACTGGTTTTCATTCTCTTCCTGATACAGCTGAATAGAAAACACTGGTATTAATTTACTCATTTTTTCTGTATTGTTCTGCCTCTGAGAGTCACTCTACCCACAGCTATGCTTTGTGATGGTTCATGTTATCAGTCCCCATTCATTGATGATACACTGATTGCCTCAACCCAGGCCCCTAAAAGAGAAAAAAGCTTTTGATAGCCCAGTTTAAAACTGAGGACTTGGATAGAGGGGAATTTTGCATAGTCTTTGGGTTAGTCTGAGAAAGGAAATGTGTTTTTCATTGTCAGCTGTGTGTAGTATTCATCCCTCAGCAGTTCAGGGAGGTCAGGTTAAATCCTTTCTTCCCTGTGTGTTATTCTTTAAATAAAATCTCTAGCAGCAGGCAGATAATGAAATCAGTGCTGATGCATGGAGCATTTTGAGGAAGATGATTAGGAAGCTTGAAAGACAGTTAGAGTTCTCTTTTTTTCTTTTCCCCCTTCATGCTTTCTCTCAACACAGGGAGAACATCAAACAAAACAAAGCAATAATAGGCTCTGGTGAAATGCAGAGAAATAAGGGAGATGTCACTGTGGTGAGGGACTCTAAGGGTGTTTAGTCAGTGCTCTGCTATTTACTGCACAAGGAGGAGACTTGTTGCCTCCACTTTCAGTTATGCCATTAAGCTGAGGTCTGAGTGCTGGACTGTGGTTTCTCTTCTGTCAGTAGTCGACCTGTGTGGTAAGTACATGAGAGGTAATGGTAGTTGCCAAGATCAAGATCAAGACCAGTGTCTGGCTTTTGTGGGGTAACAGAATCTGTTGTTTTTATTCTGTGTTAGCCAGGAGTCAAGTTTGCCTTTTGGCTGCTGCAGTCTCTTTTTTTTAACTTCCAGCTGTACCATTTATTTTTATATACATGTTCATTTAATTTCCCTTCACTCCATAAATATTTTCTACACAAAATCCACTCTCCTTTACAGCCCTGTTTTTTAAGTATACCACATTGAAATATTTAATGCTGACATTTAAATTGTGTATCTACACACAAATACTACATTTGGGACCATTCTCTTCTTTATTTCAGCCATTTCAGTAGACTGGTATTTCTTTACTGGAAACATTTGTTTTTATAATTCTGAGGATCAAACTTTCCTTTTGATGAAGCTTTCCTTCCAGATTGTCATATGGCTGCTCATACTCTGTTACTGGAGAGTCTCCTATTAAACAGGCAGGCATGGCTTTGACATAGCTCCATCTGAAGGGGAACTTCCAGCTGTTCTGAATTGCTTCTAATTCACTGGAACCTAATCAGCTTGTCACACTCTTGTGCCTCTGTCAAACTTTCTATGCTCCTCCTGCACTCTGTTCATGTTTTAGAGGAATTTTTTTATTATTATTATTACTTTATTTTTGTATTTTTAATATCTTAAAAGTAGCTAAGTAATCAGCTGAAAGAGATTGTGCTCTTTTTCTTTTCCTAATCCTATTGAAGGCTTTATTACTTTCTTAATAACTAATGTCTGTTTATTATCATTCTCAGTCTGTTGTTTCAGTGCTTTCTTCTTTTTTATTTATAAGCATTAATGTTAACATTATTACATGCTGAGGGGATGCGTAGGCCCTTGAAAATAATGGACATGGAATTAAGGATAGACTGTTATTACCATTGAAGATATTCATAGATCTTCAGTGCTAAAGATCTCCAGGATCCATAGTTTAAGTAGACAGATTGGTGCTCTAGGCAGGTGTATTTGCCATACTTCATGGTACTGCCTTGCTGACTGTTGTGAGGTTTATCCAGTGTTCAGATCAGGAATACTGGGAAGAGACCTCTATCTTTCCATATTTTCTTGAACAAAGAGTGGGAGATTCCCAGGGACAAGCAAATGCTAGGGATTTGATGATGAGCCACGTCGGTCTGTCAACACCGTAGGATCCTTGCTGGTAACATTCTGCAAGGAGTCTACTTGCCAAGGCAAACTCATCCTTCCTAGTTGTTAGCTCTTTTGACCTTGCTGTGGTTCCTCACCATGAAACAGGAAGCATCTTAGCCAGTTATTGGCATCTTCTCTCACTTGCTAATTTGTTAAACCTGACTTCAGTGTTGATTTGAGTTTTTCTGGTATTCTCCCTCTCAACATGTTTGTCTTCTGCCTGCCTATCCTTTAAGGAATTGAAAGATGCTGCATAGTCAAAAAGATAGGGGTGGCCGTTAACTGCCAATGTAGTTTCAGCTCTTCCATGCACGTGATTATTCCTATGTCGTCAAATAAGTTTTGGTCTGTTCTCAAGTCAAAGGGCAGAATAGCCTTCTGTGAAATGAATTCATAGGCTTATCTGTACTCTCCAGATGACTGGACTGCCTCGTACTTATTACATTGGAGGCAGTAGACTTTCTCTGTACCATATCTGATCTGAGAAGTTCCCTACATCTTTTCTAACAGAAGCATTTGCAGAGAAGAGGGTCAAGGCAATGAGAAAACAGTAACACAATTGCTGCTCCAGAAGGGCAAACACAGACAAACAAAAAGACTGAAAACACAGAGCATGAATGATCTGGATGGGGTCTCGCATCTGCCTTTTCTGGATATGAAAGAGCAGCTATTTGTAAGAAGGCAGCTCTCTGCCTAATGGCGATATAGCACAATTATTCTAGAGAGGCTAAAGTGAGAAGAGCTCACTGCTTTTAGTGAAATCTCTGAGCAGTAATGTCTTGTGGAGCCTTGCATTCCAAGCAAGTCTTGTGCCAGTTAGCAAAATGGCTCACTAAGGTCTCGTTTGATTAATTTTCTCTTTGGCACTTGTTCTCTCTCTGATTTCGTCTCTAAGGGCCTTAAAATTGAGATGGCAGACACGTAGGACTGATGATGCTAGTCAGGATCATCTGTGTGCTTTTTCTAATAAAAGCCCCTCTTTCTTCCCCGCCGCAGTGGGGAGACTAGGTACCTCTAGTTTGAAGGTGGCATTAAATTCGGTGTGGCGGACTGCCATGAACACCTGTACTGTGGGTATTAGTCTGGTAACTGCAGATGAAAAGTGCTGGGAGCTAGAACAGATTGTGATGGAAAAACAGGACAATTGCATCACTTTTGAAATTATGACAAATGACTGAAATGCTCGGGTTGTTCCACACTTTAATAACCTGGGTAGAATTACAGGATCATTTAGGTTGGAAAAGACCTATAAGATCAAGCCTAACCGTTAACCTAGCATTGCTAGTAGCTGCAGTCCAGTTTGGTCAGGCAATCTCACAAAGCCATCTTCCTTTCCCTGAGGTCATACCTCAAACGTTGAATGCTCCTCTCTGCCCACACAGCTTTTTGTTAGCTGGTGGGGCTTCAAAGGTGTAACCCAGCTCAGGGTTAGACCCAGCACAGCTCAGGGAGACTCCACCAGTGACTTGCACAGAAAGTCACAATGGGGTACCATTGGTTTTAGATGTCCTAAAGTATTCTAATTCTGAGCCACTGATGTCATGGCTTATTCAGCTTGTTCTGATTTCCATAACTAGCAGCAAAATCATTGGCAGATACCAACTGCTTTGCTGTTTTTTAGCGCTGCAGGCAGTGGTATTAAGAGTTAAAAGCCTTTTGGCTTTTGTGTTGGATATTTTTTAAAATGCTGAGTACCATCAGGGCTACTTACTAGTACAATAAATTCACCTGATCTCTTACATTAATACAACCTGTTGAGGGCATCAGAAATACTTTTAAATGGTTTTGGCATAATGCTACTTCACTTCTGAAACGTAGTGAGCTGTGGGATAGGAAGTATCAAGCTTCCTAGTGCCCGGTTGCACACAGTAGTAGGAATGTGAAACTCCAGCTAAGGGGTCACCAAGGCAAAGCTCTAATTTAAAGTCATCATATCTTTGCAAATGAGGCAGGGATGTTGGGTTTCATGGTCTCATTACAGACACCTACTCATGATTAATGGCCTGAAACAGATTATATCATTTAACTAGAAAGAGCTGAGCTGTCCCAGGTGAAATTGGAATCCCAGGTTTAAAAGGATCTATATAAAAAGACTTCTGGAGTTAGCAAATTGCTGGTTTGCCTATCTGATGGGGGCATTCTCTGGTTTAGATATTTTTTTTGTTGTTGTTTACCAGAGAAATATCCCTCCAATTTACTAATGCCTCAGACTGCTTTATGCAGTGTGCTAGATTGAATGGGTCTGAAGAGGCTTCAAGGACTGATAAGCTTTGCTTGAAAGGAGCTTTGAAGCTGGAGGTGAGCTTTGGAGCAGTGATTTTGTGCTATGTAGTGTCTTTCATTAACATGCAGAATACAATAAACTGTGCATCACTGAAGGAGGGGGACAACATGTGGTAGGCCCTTAAAGGGACAGAAGAAGGACTTTGTTTTTAAAAATACCTATAGCTGGAGAGGTATAACCCTATTCCTAATTCAGTCTCATAAACCCCAATAAGAAATGGGAGAAACCCTTCAGTTCCCTTCTTTCAGGCTTGACACAAAGGTGTCTGCCCAGTACCACTAGTGGCAGTTTGTTGCTGTGTGCGTCTTGGAGGCATTATAACCCTGGATCACCTTAACTGCTCCTGGAGCAGAGGAGTCTTTCCATCCTTTGTGCATTGCAAATGCTAAGGCATGTCTTGCTTCCTACCATTTCTGTGAGCAGTCCTCTTGGGCAGATTAAGGACTGCCTTTAAGTACAAACTGGTAACAAAATAAGTCCATTAACCTTCAAAACCAGGCTTGCTTTCAACCCTCGTGGCTGTCTTCACATCCTTGCCTGGCTGTTGCTAGTACTACAGGGACTGATAAGGGCCTGAACACTGCTGTAGTGCAGGTGACCTCTGAATGCTGGGGATTTGGTTTGGAAGAGCTGCCTTCCGGAGCTGCTACTTGCTACTGGCTGCAACTGGGTAAAGTCTCCTGCAGCTGGATGAGTTTCTGTGCTGGGGTTATGGAGGCTGCAGTTGGGGATGTGACTTATGAGCCCAGCCTGATTCACAACTGGGAGTGTACTGAGCAAGAGCCATTGGTTTAACTTTGTGATAAGCTCCCGGTTCATACACTGGAGACAGGCTGGTGTTGCTCTAGTTCCAGTGCTTGTCCTTGTGTTTCCAGGACACAGGACACTTGTCCAGTGTATTTCACAGAACATTTCTCAGATGCCTGGCAGGTTTGTTTTATGTGTGATACTTAACAAAACCTGGAAAAGGGGCTGTTGGTAGCTAGAGGAAAGGGCTGCAGGCTGGGGTCTGAAGTGCTTCCTAGCTGTCCGTGCTGCCTTGAGCAAACCTTGAGCCCTGTGTCCTCCCAGTTAGAGGGCAGCTGGTGTGGAGCCCCTGGAGGGCCAGGCAGCATTTGAAGTGCTGTGTGATCTGCTGGGGAAGGCAGCTGTGGAAGTGCAAAGCAGTGTTATGGATTCCCATCACTGCTAAGCGCCTGTATAGGGCAGGGAAAACTCCACAGAGGATTGCAACAGAGTGATCAAAACAGTCTGCATTTATAAAGATTAAATTACAACTTTGCACATCTACAATTAAAGGAGTAGCTGTCAATGGCTGGCTTGTGTGAACGCACAATTCAATTTGCATTTTGTAAGACTTCAGATTGAGAAGGGTTTTTTAATCCCTTGTGAAACAGGAACAATAGACACTGGCTGTTGCCAGATGCATAATGCATGTAGATACTGCACAGACTTCTTTTATCGTCCTCTGTAAAGCTGGATTTATAGCACTGTACTTTGTTGCTCCAGTCCTGAGCTCCACCCTAAGCTTCCTTACACTCAGTCAGCTCTCTGCTTGGGAGTCCTAAAAGCGGGCAGGCTATAGCTTGCTGTGATGTGGCTGTGAGTAACAGTTCCTGGAGTCAAATTCTCCTCTTGCAAAAGGGGATGGATTTTGCAGTGACTGACAGACACACTCCTTCTGGGGCTTCTATAGGATAAAACTCCTGCCTTCAGAGATTGCTACTGTTCCTTTTGTCTGGTAGTATCCTGCTGTAACAGATGATGTTTTTCTGCCTTCCTCCTCTAGATCCTCTAGCTGGAGCTGCAGCTGTTTTCTAAAAGTGACAAATTGGGTCATTGCTCTGATTTTAAAGTGGGAAGCCAATTGAGCTTTGCGGTCTCTAAGCCTCCCAGAGCAGGAGAGTAAGTGCTGCTGAGCCAAAAGGTGCTGCACCTGGACAGAGCTCCACTCAGCTGTAAGATTTGTTTTTTTGGCTCTCTAGCCCTTGGCATTTGATGTTAAGACAATAAGTTCAAATTCCTTGTCTGCAATACGGAGCTCAAAGGCAAACCTTTAATAGAGAAGGCAGCATCTTTGATGTATGTCACTCTTCCTGTCTTCATGAGAGATCTCAGGCAGGCAGTGGGATTGCTCAGGGAGCTAAGATGTGTCATTCAAAGACAGCAAGAGAGGAGGATGGATGTCCAGAGGGTTGGAACTGAGGAAGGTGGTTCTGCATCAGCCGAATGCCAGGGGCTATAAATCAATTCCACTGCCTTAGTCAGAGGGCGCTTGGATTCCCTCATGGCTCAGTTAAGGCACAAATAAGCTCCTGGGGAGCTAAGTATTGCTAGCAGCACATGCTGTTTCAGCAGCAGCATCTGCTTCATAGCTGGCATGAGTATAGGCCTGCAGAAGGATATTAATTCATAGCCCTGTGTTTGCTTTCACCTGAGCACTTGTTTATAGGAGTTCCTCTTTCACTTTTTCTAAGCCACAGATTTATGTTCTCCATCAATAAGTGCTAACTGCTACTAGGGAAAGTATATTCCAGCCTCTCAGACAAGAAGCTAATTAATTGTTCTGGACCATTGTCTGAAAGTACGTGGGGTTTCTGAAATAAGCTGATGTGACTGAGCAACCATCGCTTCCGTCAATGTTAACTGGTGTGTCACAGTTGCATCAATGTTAGTTCAAAGTAGGAAGCTTTTTTCTTCCATGAAAACACAGGCTAGCTAGGATGACATCTGACAGTAAGAGAGTAAGTATGGAAAATCTGCTGATATATCCTTGACATTTAGAGAATGGGGTAGTCTATTGCAGACTGACATCTGACTGGAAATGTTGTTTCCAGTAGACCCTGCCATATGCCTTAGCCTCCTAGTTGGAAACTTTCCACTAAGTCTTACTGTGTGCAGAACCCCACTAATGAAATATTGTGCTTAGGGCTTATTTGTGCATAAAAGCCATCTTGGTTTCCCAAGTGTATTTTCCTCAGCAGACTTCAGCAGACTGCATTTGTTTTTGAGTTGGATGTAAAAACACACAGAGAATCCTGTTGAAATCTTACTCTTGCACTTCCTGACTTCTCAGAAAATGCTGGGTTAGTCCTATGTAGAGGCCATATAGATGGAGAAGTTCATGCGAGTGCTTCTCCCACTTGCCACAAATCGGTCCTGCTAATGGACTGATTGCATCTCAGCTGCTTCCAGCAAAATGTGATGACAAAGAGAAGGACATTGCACCTTTCTGGCAATGAGATTTAGCATCAGGGAGCTGGCATGATGTGGCTAGATAGCTGTTCTTGGGGTGCTTTGGCTTTACGAGGAAAGCCTGAAATAATAGTATAATGGTGATACTGTGAGAATTTTTTCTTTGGATGCTGCTGTCAACTCCACTCTGGTTGTGTATCTTCAGTATCTCTGTGAATCAAACCATTGCTCTTCCTGCAAGTAAGACACCAATCTTTTCACTTAGGCATTGCATTGTCCTTTGCAGCCTTCTAGTTGTGTGAAAATTAATGTTCCAAACCCAGGATGAATCAATCCATATGTGAATATGGAGGTCACACAGAGCCTACCCTGAGATGTGCTTCATTCTGTAGCAGTTCTCCTTCCAAGTGTTTAAAGGAAGAGTGTGCTCAGCTGGCTAACGACCAAGTCACCTTTTCCAGTCCTCTGCTACACTAGAAATACATGTACCCCTCCTCAAACCTTGACACTAGCCTTTGCTAAGCAGTGTCATATTGGTGTTTGCTGTAGTCAGGCATCTGTCCAACTTGCATGAAATGATAGCTGTCACTGTCACCCTTAGGTTTATCAGTCATTTTATGTAACAGCATGTAGCACAGATGTGGATCTAGATGGAGCATCTTGTGGCAGTATCTGCAGGTGTTTTTTGTCCCTTTCAATTCTTAAAAAAGGTAGCTGTGAGCTACAGTATATGCTTTCTAAGGCTGTGGTTTGTTGCAAGAAATACTCTTTTTGTTGAACATCTTGAAAAGCAGGAGCAATATTCCATCTGATGGAAACAGAAATGTGGATCTGTGAGGGAGCCAAGGTAGTCTTCCTGATTGTCTGTGGTGGTGTTTGGGGTTCTTTTTGCATCCAAGCTGCTTTTCTGGGAATTTTCTACCCTGTCATTAAGGCTCCTGAAAACCAATGACTTGATGGAAGCATCTCACTACAGACTTAGTTCTCACCTCAGCTATAAAGAAGTGCTTTTCTATTTTAAGTGATGGACCTATTTAGTTACAGTACCACCTACAAGTCGCTTCGTAAGCATAGAAAGGAAACTTAGGTCTGTTGCTGGGCTAAACTACCTTTCTCAGAAGAATACAAAGAAAAGTACTCTAATGCCTCATCTCAGCCTTCTCTTCAGATACATGAGCATGACACACTTTTTGCAGGGGAGAATATTAATATGATCTGAACTTAATTTCTCTGGCTGATGACAGTTTCCCACATCATCCAGTTTTTGCTGAGCTTTCCACCCCCAGTAGTGCCTGAAGGGATAATATTCCAGGACTGCTTGAGTCCTGAGGTATGTTGATGTTTCAGAACTAGGACTCAGTGATACTGGGGCTGGGCAGTTAATGTCGTACCAAATACTCTGGCATAAGGAAGTTGGTCACTGACTGCTCCTGTCCCAGTTGCTCATCAGGAAGTCATTAAGTTAAACCAGAAACTTGCGGTCTTGTGAGCTACATTATTAGCTTGAGCTGTAGGCTCACCCAGAAATCTTTTGCTTGACTGAAGCATAGTTTGAAGATGGAGGTAACTGTTCTATTGGGAAACCTGCATTGAAGCTGCCATGCTTTTTGTACATGAGATCGTAAATTTGTACCCTCAGCTTATCTCTGTCAGGGAGAGCTTTTTCTGTGATGAGTTTGGAAAAGGTCAGGTTAAGATGCTTGAAGAAAAATAAGAAAAATGGCCAGTTGGTTTGACCCTGATCTTGTTGTAAAAAAAGAATGATGCAGAAATCTCAGAAGTCAAATCTGGGGAGTAGGAGGATTTTATTTTGGTAGCATTCCCCTTCTAAAAAAGGGGGGGAAAAATCACCTGCCTGTATTCTCATAAACACTCCTTACTTTCCAGCCCTCAGCAGGGTTGTGGTTTAAAAGGTGAACCCAGTCTCAAGGCTGTACACCCTATCTCTGGTAGTCTTACATAGTTGTACTCACGTGGTTGCAACTGCTGCAGATTCTTCTGTCCTGCCTTTTGTTACTAAGACAAGAACAGATGCCGTAGAAATATCTACAAAATATTTAAGATCACAGCTCATTCTGCTCTTCCCTGGCAGAGGTTTTAATACCTGCTGGGGTAATGGTGAGTGGCATTTCATTGCAGGCTTTTGTTACTCCGTATAACTCCTACTGTAGGTTCCTTTCTGTCTGGATATTGAATTGTTGTTCTGGCACAGTATTTGATGTGAGTTTTTCCCTGCCCTTGTTTCTGCTGCTGGGGAGGGAGGGCTGTGTGCCGTCACACTGCTGACAGCACACATATTTGAGAGGATTCCTTTACATGTGTCTCTTCAGGCATTTTACGATCCTGTCACTTTCAACATGTGATAGCAGAATATAAAGTAGGTCACTTTATTTCCTATCTGCTTTTCTGAGTTCTGCAGGTCTCGTGATCTCTGAATTCTTTCTGAATATCACAGTTTTGGAGACCCATGTCTGGGAGTTCCGC
>NW_009910540.1:103898-129775 GCF_000696875.1 Nestor notabilis
AGTAGTCATCTTGGGATAGGGCCTTAACAGGGCACTAGGGACATCTTTCTTCGTAGCCTTTGTGTGCCTTGGGTACCCTGTTAGTTAGTGCCCTTGACATGTTGTAGAGACATGAGGAGGAAGAACAATGACACCTTTCGTAGTGCACAGCCATTGCTTGCTGATGTCATGTATCCTGTGCCTGCTGCCAGCCATGCCCTCCTGTTCTCTGAGTTGATTTTAGGTGGCAGCTTTAGTCTAGAAGCAGTAAACCAAGTGAACAGCTCTACTTATTACCATTTATAAAACACACCAAGCAAAAGCTCTAGGCACAGTCACAAATCAGTCCTTAAAGGCATATGGAGGAAATTTAGTCTTTCCTGAGTCAGGCCAGTTCAGGCTACTATAGACTTACAACAAACCCAAAAACTTTAAAGCACCTGAAATTTTCGACCTGTAGGCTTGCTTTTGGTTTTGGGTTAAACTATAGCACCGTTTCACTGAAACTCCCCCTTGTGAATGATTCTCAGAACTGTAAGACCAGAGTCTGCAGAGTAACAGAGAGATGTGCCCCCCTTCAACTTCTGTCACTTGTTTCTCAGCAGGGTAGGTGTGGTACCAAATTATTCTGTGTTAATCCAGGGTGAGAGTGGACCCCTATGGTTTATCCCACCTTAAAACTATTAGTATGTAATCAAACGTGTGGAAACTCCAGATTTTGTAAAGCTTCTCTGAAATGTGAGACCAAGTTGGAGATGGAGAGAGACCTGGTCCAAAGTTCTCACCCAAGCTGCCTTCTAATGGTGTTGAATTCCTGATGGGACTGTTCAACTGGTATATCTGGTTAGTTAGGAAAAGTCAAGTAGAGTTTGAACTTGTGTGTGTTAGTATAAGGTGCAATTTCTCAAAAAATTTGCTAAACAAGCATGAAATCCTCTTTAAATACAGTAAAAAATTCAGACATTAGAGTAATATCAAGAGGGCATTGCAGCAGCATTTTTGGAAGAGCAGAGTTTAAGATTCCCATTAAAAAAAAATGGTTGTGCAAATAAAATACCAGCTGATGCAGTAAAAATTAGTGGGTTTAAAATCTGAAGGAAAAGCAGCTGAGTTATTAATCCCTGAACTGAAGCCCTTAAGTCCTTTTAGTGAGTGACTTCTGCTTGTCATATTATCCCTCTGAATGATGGAATACATAGACCCGGAGTTGTTCTCTGCTGTGTAGTAAGAGGAAATTTAACCACTGAACTAAATAAATGAATTGATTAATTTGCAACAATAAGGAGCTGTGTATGCACTGTATCTAATTGCTTTTTTGTATTGTCTTCCTCTGACTTCTTGGAAGACACAGGTTTGTGGGTTGCACATGAAAAAACATCCTAAATAACCCCACCTCACCAGGGCTTTGAACCTTCAGCTTCAAAGATCATTCTGTGTATCACCTCTTATTGCTTTGGACAGTCTCTAATGGGGACATTGCTCAGCCAAGCTGAATTTATGCAGTAGAAATTCAAGCTGAAATTGAACACACCTCAGAATCACGGAGTAAATCAAATCTCATTTCCTTGCTTGCAGAGAACCTGCGGGCTGTATGGGCTTTCTTCCTCCTCCTCCTTCTCAGTAATTTTTATTCTGCCAGGTCAGAGCTACCTTTTCTTATGAGAAACACTGAGCAAGTGGCTTCTCTTAAGCCTTATTCAAAAACCCATCAGAGCTAATAGCTTTGAAAACATTTGATGTCCAAGAGGCGCTTGGGAGCACTAAATCCTCACACAGGGATTTTTAGGCTGTAGAACAATGGTGTCCTCCAAGCACTGTAGAAATTACCATGGAGGTGATATTTCCATTACAGATCCTGCAGGTACTTATCCAGGAATATGGCAAAAGAGAATTTTAGAGAGAAAGCAGAAGCCTTGGTGATCAACTCCTTATCCCAAGAGAGTGACATGGTCTTTGCCTAAGTCTTCAGTGGTGCTGTATGTACAGATACATCCCATCTCTATAGTCATCAGGTTCAGTTTAGAGCTGTGACAGCAAAGGACCCATGTTTTTGATTCAGAAGGCAAGTGTTCTGGACAAGCAGTTGTCCAGCTTGCTGCTCTGCATACTGATTAGCTCAATTTGAGGATCCAACAGCTAAAGCTGCTTTGGAAAAGAAGTCTAAGTTTTCTTCTCCGCATCCTTTGGAGAGTAGGGGTCCAGTGCCAGCACAAGTCATCTTTTCCTTGGTTGTCAACGGCAAGTATACAGCCAACATGATAATCTTATCTGGCCCATTAGCAATAAACCTCCACTTGTGTCATGTCCTTCCTGACTGTCCAGCATCTGTTATCTCTCTGGAGTTAACAGTGTCATTCTTACAGAGGTGAGATACCTCTTTTCAGTCTCTTCTCAGCCATATATTCTGAAGGAACTTGTCTCCTGTCATGTTTTGGGGGTGTTGCTGGGAGCATATGAATTGCAAGAAAGCTGATGCTGAAGAGGTGGTAGGTCTGATGCTTTAAGGACATAAGCTGAACAAACATTGCAGAGATAAGCACGTAAGTTCCCAGGCACGCAAGCCCTTTTTGACCTCCAAATATATTTGGATTGGAAGATGCCACTTAACGATGGCAGGAATCCTTCTTGAGAGACATAGCTATTATCTTGGGCCCTGATTGCTTCTGATAGGTATAAGGAGAAACAACTAGAAATAACTGAGTGTCAGCAACTTTTAGTGCCTCTTTATTTCAGAGAATGCACAGGGACTTCTTTCTCTGAGAAGGGCAGTAGTAAGTGTCAAACCATTTGATTCCTCAAAAACCTCTGACCTGTTTTCTGTGTGTGGTCTATGCCCAAGTCTCTGCTCCCTCTCAGATTCACCTTGCTGTCTGTTGGCTAACTATCCTGTACGTCTCCCTTTCAGTCAAGAAGTGTCTTGGCCCATGATGTTTAGCATCTCGTCAAGCCTGCTCTCACTAGTGACTGTCTTGGATAGTAGCCTCTGTATTTCCAGCTGTCCCAATAGCCATTTAAATGTTCCTTTTGAATTAACTTAGCAGTCAAGTTTAAGCAGCTCTCTTTTTACAGGCAGAAGATGGTTTTGATGTTGGCCATGAGTGCTTCCAAGCATAAACTGTTTCAGCTCTGGTCATTTTCCAGATGGAGTTCACAAAGAATGACACATTCCAACAGCACAAAATGGATAATTTAACAAATTGAAATGTTAACAAGCTTCACTCCTTCAGTATGTTATATCAGAAATTTCTGAGTTCTCTTATTTCTGCCCTCATTGCAGACTTTGTCCTTTCATTTTCCTCCAGCTGTGCAATGCAGATTAGAGTAGGATCCAAAAGTGTGTCTGGGGTTTGTGAGGAGTCACTAGGAACAGATTTAATCCCATTGTCTTGGTAGAAATTTCATAACTGTCGTAATTCTTATAAACTTAACTTGTACAGCTGCATTCTCAGTATCTAGGGGACACTCTGGTCCTTCTTACCTTCTTGGCTGCTCCTGATGTCAGTACTGTACCCACTCACCAGGACCCTCAGTGCTGTGTCCAGAATGAAGACACTTCAGTGTTGCACGCTTCTGCAGTAAGTGCCTTTGAAGGAGGAACTCCAGACTGTGTTGCAGTTTTATGATCTGCACTTAGATTGACTTACACCACTTTTGGAACTACGGCCTTAGAGCAGCTATTTTGCAACTGAAGTTCCCTTTTCACTACAGGATTTTCTGTTTATAAAGATCATCCAGCAACTTTAGCTGTCCATTCCAACTCCAGATTTCCAAAAGCCGTAATAGCTAGAACTTTTATATGGGCTGAGTCACACAAACTTCCAAGCGCTGCCCACCTTTCCTTTTTAGCTAGCTACTGTAGCATACAGCTACTACAGTTTTTCTAGTTATTTGTAGCTATAGCTGTTTGTAGCTAACCAACTGATTATAAATGTTCTATTTCTTTTGTGCTGTATCTTTAGAATACATTGTTGCAGGTTAGATTTATATATCTCTTAGAGTTATTAACCTGTAGGAAAATCTGCTAGATATTGCCATGCAGTAAGGGACTCTGAAGTCACTGTGATAAGCCTGGAAATGTTGGCTCAAGGCTCAGCAGTGGTCAGAAAGGCAAATAGAGAATAAGAAATTACTAGAGAGAGAGAGCAGAAATAAAGCAAAAGTACTGTGTTGTCACCGTGAAAGTTTGTGACAACGCGTGTTGTAAATCTTGTGTATCGATTCCAGTGCCCTTATTTCAGAAAAGATACTGCAGAACTGCAAAATAGTAGAGATAGTCAAACAGTTATTTGCTCGTCTGATTTCTTGGCTATCCAGACTTCTTGCTTGTATTCAAAAGTTCTTTTTTTCCCCATCTTAAAATGGACTTGAGTTCATTTTCCGCATGTGATCAGTTAGACAGGTGAACTTTGGATTTCCTCTTTCTCAGCTTTGTGGCATCTCCTTAGGCCACTGAATTACTGCTTTTTATCACTTCCACTGTACAATTAATAGCTGACCTTCTGTTGGCACTATTTAATTGTTATGAAACTGAGCTATGGAACTGAGCTTTCTAAGCTCTGCCTCTCCAAATGCATACTTTCCTCCCCCAGTCCTGGCTGAGCGTTTCTTTGGCATGTCCTATATTGTTTTGACTTACTTTAAATATACAGCATCCACTTGGTTTGTGGCCAGTTTTTTTAGCATATTGCTGTTAGTTTTGCTACTTCTTTTAATTAAATTTATTCATGTTGTGCAAACCAAGTTTAACAAGATTTTTGATCATTAAAAAAAGTCGTGAGCTAGGGGCCGTTTGCTTTCTAGTTGCTATAAAAGAACAAGGGGTAAAAAAATCAAATGCTTGGCAAGCTCCATGGCTTTCCGGAGTGTCTGTGTTCTCCTTTCATATGTCTTGATACTGAAGTTGGAGTCCTGGTGAGTTTGGGTTTTTGTGAGTTTTGTATGTTTTGTTTTGGGTTTTTCCTAAATGAATCTGTAATCATTATATCCAGAAATCTGTGAAGAGTACAAACTCTCTTGGATTTGCTACTGATTCCTGTGAACTTGGCCAGGTGATATAATCCCAGAAACCTCCCATGACTGCAGATGTTTGGTTAGACCATAACCAGAATAAGCCTCCCCATTTTTTTTTGCCTGGACACAATTAGGTTATGCTTTCTTCAAACTGGAACAGTCCACTTGTTTCTGTCAGGGTTTGATTGAATGGAAAGAGTTTTGTTGCATGTCTTACTTTGTTTTCTAGGCAGCCTCATTCCTGAGCTAACTGTCTTCTGGGCAAATCTGAATTTCTTGGAATGAGTTTACTCTGGTGTACATCAGTATCCTGTTGTCACTTCATCAAGGCATTCTGAACTGAAAGCTGTGTATTTGAGTTTCAACATTTGCCAGGATGTTTTCTGGCTGCTGGCCCTATTTCAAACCTTTTCTTAAAAATCCCAGTTACTATTTTTTAGGCTCCTGCAGCTGTCTTTGATTTCTGTAACAGCTTTGTGTGTTCTGGCTTCTCAGTTCGGCTGGAGCAGCGGCTCATGACTTTTAACTCTTTTATCTTGTTTTGGGCACCAAGGTTACTGGTGTTATTTTGTTCAGTTAACTGATGCTGGAGAGCTGCTGCTGATTGGGTTTTTTTCTTCTATGTTCAGGAGGACAAGGTCTTCTGTAAATAGAGAATTGCACCAAAGGTTGTACACAAATCACAGCATTCATTTGCTGAATGCTGGTTAGCCATTTAGGCTGAACAGGTAATGTGCACAGTGAGCATAAGGATGCTCCCATCCTCTTGTCTGGTGTTCTGGTGACAGCAGTTGATTTACTGCTGTGCTAGAATGCAGCTGGTAGATAAAAAGCTTCTTCTGGAGCAGCCCATCATATTTCAGCACTTAAGTTAATTGTAAGCACAATAGAGAAATAAAAAAATTAACGGTCCAGTCCATAGCTATCTGCAGTGCATTTCAAGCCTTGGCAGAATTGCAAGTGCTTTTACATACCTAGCAGTGAGAAATGTTTTCATAAATGCCACCAGCTGGAGATAAGGGTTCACAACTCCAAAATGGGCTGTAACTCCAAAATAGCAAATCTATCTATCTCAGGGTTTTATGCTCCTGCCATCATCCTGGCCTTCCTGTGCTGTCTGCCTTCCTCACAAAACTCTAAACAACAGGCAAGCTTAGTGGACCTCATTCAGTTGCTGGCAGATCTCCCATCCAGTTCTAAAAATGTGCTTTGGAGGGTGCTTATTTATTAATTGATAATTTTAAAGAGAATTTGTTTCATTATCTTTTGACTTCTTTTTCCCTGCCAGGGCTTTGGAAGTGCCAGCATTATGCAGTACATGGATGTTCGTACTGTTGGCAGAAACTCGCAGAATTCATTTTAGTCCTGTGAATGACACAGAATTGCCTTGCCTCTTGTATTTTGTCTTGGGAGCCTGTCCCTGCAGCCTGGGAAATAGCACTCAGGGTCCTGTAGAGTTCCAAGTCCTGTGTGCCAAGTGGGATATGCAGATTAGTATAAACCCACTGACCATCTTTGAAACTGAGAAAAGGGGATTGGTCTTAAGAAAAAGCAGTGTGAGGCTAAGTTCAGTTTTGCTCCTTGTGCTCCAAACCCAAACAGGTTGAGCAAAGTGCATTTAAGACGTATGGGAGTTGTTGTGTGTGTAGACATGACTTCTTGAAAGTACTCTGTAGCAAAGCTATTCATGGCATAGGCTTTCTGTTGAGGTGAGCAGGCTTTTAGCTACCTGACTCCTAGAGCTCAGAAGGTATCTATCATGCTCCTAGCTCTAGTGATGGCTACACGAAGAATCATAGGATACCAGGTTGGAAGGGACTTCAGGGGCCATCTGGTCCAACCTTTCTTGGCAAAGTGTGACCTAGACTAGATGTCGCAGCACCCTGTCCAGCCAAATCTTAAATGTTCAACATTGGGAAATCCACCACATTCCTGGAGAGATTATTCCAATGGCTGATTGCTCTCATCATGAAAAATTTTGCTTGTGTTTAGTTGGAATCTCCTTGGGAGTAACTTGTGCCTGTTACCCCTTGTCTTTTTCATGTGATTCCTTGTAAAATGGGAGTATCCATCTTCTTTGTAGCCACCCTCTACTGGAATATAGTGATGAGGTCTCCCCTGAGCCTTCTTTTCTCTAGGCTGAAGAAACCCAGTTCTCTCAGCCTTTACTTCTATGGCAGGCTTCCCAGTTCTTGATATCTCTGTGGCCCTTATCTGGACTCTTTCCAGCCTGTCACATCTTTTTTGTATAGTGAGGACCAAAAGGGTCAAGGGTTATAAACCACGTTAATATCTCCTATTTGTCTATACCTCTTAAAAATTTAAATCCCCTGCAAACTGTGCACATAGCTGGTCTCTCTGGCCATATGTCTGTCTCATTACTTGCCTTTGTCCTTCTTTGCAGCCTTTCTGCTTCTTAAAGTGATTGTTGAATCTTGTGAAGGCCTGTACGATGAGGGCTTGGAATGGGCACTGCATTGTGCCATTTACAGCTGCTTCTGGATGGACTTGGGTAACAGTTCTGGCTTTGGCATGTTTCTGAAAGCTGCACGATTTCCAGATCAGTGGATTGAATTAATGAGCTTCTTCCCACCATTAAATAGAATTGAACACCTTAGGCTTCTAATGGATTGTGGTTTTAAAGCATTTCTGGAGCAGGTAACTCTTGTCCCAAAACAGGATGCCATTTCTGCTAGCAGAGTTCAGATAACAACCGTAATTTTCTGAGTAAGCTTATAAATTATTTATCTTTAGAAGAGGCACCAGTGGGCAGAGGAGAAAGACTAACCGAACCCTCCCACTCCATGGGTAGGAACTGTCAACTCCATAGGCTTGTTCCTTTAAAGATCACAGATCTCTGTGAGATCATTGAACAAACATCTGAGCTACTGTATATCATCTGAGCCCAACAGAATGGCTCTGTGTGAGGTGGGGAAAAGAGGGTGTTGCTGTTGCTAAGTAAAGTAATAATTTTTACGTACGATCAAAACCTTTTGCCTTGTGTGGAGAAGTGGCAAGGCCTGGATTTCAATACAACTCAAGTGCAGATATATAAAAGCAATCCTCAGGAAGGATTTGGGATGTGGAGAGTTAGTGTTTTCCTGTGTTTGACTGGGCACAGGGTAGTGCAGTGAACATAGCAGGACTGCCAGGAGTGAACGGCAGGGATAAAGGACAAACTGATGGGCAAAGACTTTCACTCCCAGGCTTCTAGACATAGTGTGTCCTGGCTAATGTTCAGTGAGTTGAGCAGAGGAAGAATGGAAAGCACTGTAAAGTGTCTGAGTAACCTGGTGGAACTGTGGACAAGGGACCCTTGCACTTGCCTTAGCAGTGGGAAGTAAGGTGAGGCACCTGCTCTCCCTATTTCCTGACTCACTCATCTTTGCTGTGATCTGCTCAGCCTTGTCCGTGTGTCCAGCTCCAGCCACTGAACAAGAGAGTCCCACCAACTTTTGTTTCTCCACAGTCAGGACTGGAGCATATATTCATGGCCCAGTGCCATCCTGGGGCTCATGGGCAGCATTGTCCACCTCTGCTGGCCTTTCTCTCTGCTGTGACCTGGGCAGACCTCCTGTGTCTTACTGTCCAGCCTTGCTGATGCGTTCTGCATCAGTGCAGTCCTGTTGCATACCTCAGAGGAGAAATTTGCCCCTGGTTGCTTTAACTTTATCTTTTTTACTAGCTGAGCTTTTCGGAAAAATCCTCTTTCCAGGAAATTTTCCTGCCCTCAAGGCAGACAGAATGCTGCTTCCTACTCTGAGAGTGACAGTTGTGTGAGCTGGTGGGGGCTGTCTTACCAGCTTAGTCTCAGCAGCCTTACGCTCTCAGCCCACAGGAAGAGAGGGGCATAGGTCCTTCACTTGCATGTAGTACAAACAGCAGCTGCTTGATGCAGGAAACTGGGGGCACTGGAGCAAGAATGACAACATGTATCCTGCATGTATGTGGTGTCACTACTCTTGTGTCTTAAGCCCAGATCTTTGTCTTTCCCACCACATGCACCAGACCCACTCTGCATCCTCTGGATAGATATGTGCTATATGCACAGCCTATCTTGGGAATCTCACTTGGTAGACTGTCAAGGCAAAATCCTCCTCCTCTTCCTCTTAGCATTCATGAACATCGAATTAATACTCATGGCGTGATCAGCTTGGGGGTGAGAGATGGTGTTGAAGCATCAACACTACATTTAGATCCACAAAAGCAGCAAAGGTAAGGTAGTGTTGCTGTTACTTGTCCTAGTGTGGGTGCTTTTCTTGAAGCCAGAGTGTAGCACTGACAGTTATAGTGTATCCTCTCTGAACTTGGCTCCTGCAGACTGGTCTGGGCAGAGTCTGTTGGGAAGTGTGCATGTGTTTTTATTTAACTCCTAATTATTTAGTTACATGTTTTGTCTTTGGAACTTCAGGGGATTAATTCCAGCAAAGATTCCAGCCTGTGTCAGCAACTTTTAAGTTGCTCTGAGAAGTGTGATGCCATTTGGAAAAAATAAATAATCCATATAATTAGAAGATACAACTGTAAAATTTATGTCAGTTAGCTGACACTTTATTATAGAGAGGCAATAGCCTCTTCATAGTCCAGGTGGCAGCAGCCTTTTCATTACAATGAGAAGTGTTGCTATTCAATTGAGTTCACTAGGAGAAACACTCAGGGACTGAGTTGCTTTTAGAGATTAGTGGGGGACGAGAAGGGGAAGATTTGTACTAAACCTCCAGTAAACAAGCCAGTTTGAGGACTCCAGTGTAAAATGCATACCAGGCTACTAGAATAGGGAAACCCTAATGTCTTTTCCTGTGGCCTTCATCCTCTGAGTGGAGGCAAAAGACTGATGGGTTTGCTTGTGATATGGAACCATAGAATAGTTTGGGTTGGAAGGGACCTTTAAAGGCCATCTAGTCCAACCCCCCTGCAACGAGCAGGGACAGCTTCAACTAGAGAGGATTGCTCAGAGCCCATCCAACCTGACCTTGAACATTTCCAACAATGGGACATCCACAACCTCTCTGGGAAGCCACGTCCACTGCCTCACCACCCTCATTGTGAAAACTCGAGTCCAAACTAAACCCACGTACCTTGGGCTTTGCCTAGGTTTCAGAAGTGGGACTGCCATAGTGCCCTCTGTGGTACACGGTCAGTGACAGGCATGCCACCATCTCTGTAGAGAGGACAGGGCATGTTTGTCCGTCCCTGGCTGCCCTTTGCCCCGATGCTGTGTCCATGCAGTAGTGCTGATAAGGGGCTGGCACCACATGCCCCATGGACTGGCTGTTCCACCCTCCAGCATGCGACAGCTGGGACTGAAGCATCTGGCTTTTCCATCCAGCGAGGGCTTGCTAGGTCTGATCTGCAGGGCCTGCCCATCCCAGCCTTGTGAGATGCAGGGTGTTGGTGTGGGAGGCAAATGCATTTTAACCTGGGGTTTGCTGGGCTGTACGTTTTTTTCCTTTTGCTTGATGTGAAATCATTCAGTCAGTTTTTTTCCAACTGCTTCTGTGTTGTGGAAACTAATGACTGTCTTACGGGCATGGAGAGGCTCTAGTGAGGTACCAGTGATGCTGACTGATTGCATTCTTGTCCTTTCCTGCACTGATTAAAAAGACAGCGTAGAGACCTTGCTTTCTTCTTGCTTCTGGTTTTCCTTTGTGTCACTACCCGTTCATGCTTCCCAGAACCTACCCACCACCAAGTCCTTTGCTGTGTGAATTGTTGGCACACTAGTTTTATGTTCTAGTAAGGCACAGACTGCAGGCAGATGATGAAAGATTTTGAAGGTTGAAAAGTTACTAAGCAATTAAGTGTTCCATGTCTGCCCGATAGATGGGCCCTATTTCTGCATGTTGTCCATTAGATTTCATTGGTGGTGCAGCTCCCTCTCTGGCTTTGCTGTTCGCAGTGGCTGTTTTCTCCTGGGCAGGATGGGGTTTGGAGACTGCTGCCTGTAATCCCTTTGCTTCTCCAGGACAAGGCTCTTCCAGAAGGTCTGGTCTCTCCTGGGGAAGTGCAGCCAGTCAGCTTTTGTTGAGGATCAGCCAGAGGGGACAGTTCCAGTGCAGTAAGGAAGGAGCCTGTATGTAGAGTGGTACAGCAAAACGTGGTCTGTTTAGAAGGCACAAAATTTTGGGGCAGGGGCTCTTGGTTCTGGGGGAACTGGTTTCAGAGCTGGTGTCCACAAGAGTCCACTGACCCTTCAGAGTTTGTCCATCCAGTTTGCAGGGGAGGGATAACCTGGTGGATGCAGCAAAGTAATGAGCCAAAAATGGTGGAATAATCGTGTTCCTCTGGGTGCAGCACCATGGCATGGCACGGCATGTGTGGGATGCTGTAGCGAGCTGAGTCCGTCACCCCCTCCATTGGAAGCTATCCTCCTGTGATGTTACCCAGTTCACAAGTTGTTGGTGTTACTGGAGAATGAGAGTTACGGGGCATGGGCAGCTGTAGCTGCAGGAGGAAGCTGGACTCTGAGAGCCACAGAAAGCACTTGCTGTTCAGAGCAGCTCCTGAAAGGTTGGTTTGGGGACACATATGGAGGGACCTGAATTGCTAATGTTTCTCTGGAACTTCTGGAAAGCAAGTGAGTGAATGGTGGGGCAGGGGGTTAATTTGATGGCATATTACCTCTGAATTACAGTGATGCAGCTCCACTGAGTTCTGGTTTGTTGCCACAGAGTAAAGAAGGAAATGTAGCCTCTAGGGCTGAGACAGTTAACTGCAGGAAAGGAAGTCAGCAGCCTTTGCTTTTCTTCTGTTGGCCGGGTCTGAGTCGCTCACTTCTGTCATACTGCTTTTTTAAGACTCTGATCCCCCTGAGGTAACCTACAAAAAGAGATTTAGGTTGTGACTACTCTTCATTTATTTTTTTTTTCCAACTGTGAAGATACAGTAAAGCTTTTTTTTTTAAATACTTTTCCCTGCATGTTTATTCTTGCAATCTGAAGAGTGTCACATCAAGCTCCTTGGATATCATCTGCAGTCCATTTTGCTCTATCCTTGCCTGACACTAGAAGTGATATTCTTTCATGTGCTTGTGAGATTTAAAAACAAACGAAAGAAAAGAATGACTGTTAAAATCTGTGTGGAAAAGTCCAGCTAAAATTCCCTTTCTTAAAGGAATTCATACTTCACCATCTTGGAATTTGTTTTCTAGTCTCCCATGGAGACTTGTAGGAAGATGAGATTGGACAAGACCTTGAAGGAGAAATGCTTTAATCTCAAAATTAAATTCTTCTAGTTCTTTTGTGACTGACAGAAAGGTGCACATAGAGATCTCCTGTGTTTAATGCAAAAGGGCATTCTTCCTGCGGTAGTTTTCCTGAGCAAGTCACAGCAGTGTGTAAGAAGGGCGAAGAATGCTAACACACACAGTCTTCTGTTACACAGAGGATGCGAATTTTTGTCATCTGTGTAGAAAACTGATGCCTTTCAAACCTTCATGTTAGATGCTCTGGATACCTTCTGCTGCTCTTTAACATCTCCTCTGTCTAGCAGCTGCATCTTAAAGAGCAGATGAAATTGGCTCAAGGTTGTCAGGTCCTAATCTCAATAACAGCTCCTATCCATTATAAAGTATGAAGTGAAATGATCTGTGAGTGGGTTTCTCTCAGATCCCACGTAGCATTTGTTCTCAGCAGCAGCAAAAGAGGGAAATTATCAGGCAGTGAGAAGAAGCTGTTTATTTTTAACTTACCCTTTCTTTTTAAGTCCTATTTCATAATTAAAGAAGATAAGGAATGAAAGCCAATGAAAATACATAGCTAAAGGGATAAGATGATCTGAAGTTCACTGCAGAGACTATGATAAGTAGTGGGTAACACAGTGGAGACTTTGGGGCCTCTTTTTCCTTCCCTGTCCTCCTAGAGTATCAAACTGAGTTCACAGCTGCCTTTTGAAGGTTACAGAGGAGGACTGATCTAAAGAGTACTGCTTACAGAGCTTGCTGCTGCCATCAGGGTTTACTGCTGCTCTCTGTGGTTTGAGGATGCCTCTGTTAAGTATCTGCAGAGATCTCTACTGGGAGTTAGCAAGGAGGAATCCTGATTCTTTGCGGAGAAGCATGTACATCCATTGTCTGGACACACCTTTATGGCACTATGTGCGGCTGTGCATAAGGGGCCACAGAGGAGTGAAGAGGAGCTGAAGGGAAGGTTCTGGGGGAGTTGTAAAACTCCCCAGGAAGTTTTACCCAGGGAGGCCCTGAGTAAAATGCCTCCACTCTGATCTGCTGCTGGAGCAGCCTGTTCTACTCCTCACCTTTAAAAAAGATTTCTCCCCTGCAGTTTATTAATCTTGGGCAACTTGGCTTCCTCAGATTGAGAGGAGGATAGCCCCCCAGTTCATGCAGGCTGCTAGATTCTTTAAGGCTCAGAAGAAGGTGCATTATACTATTGCTCTCCATCCCTAGTGGGTAATTGCATCCCAGAGTAAACTATTCCTGTACCCAGGCAGCCTGCTTTCATCATTGCTCTTCACTCTGTGAGACTTCTCCCAGCGTCTGCATGGAGGAACAAGAATTTGGAGATGGCTGTCATTGCAGGGGGTTCCTCCTCTCTGCCAGTGGAGCTGACAAACAGCATTAGGAAATGAGTCCTGGAGAGGAAGCTGCATGCTCTTGGAACAGCAGGACACTGACAGGCTGTTCTTAAATAACATTGCAAAATGCTGATTCCTACCTCCAGCTCTCCTCTGCAATGCTGGAGGAGAGCTGAGCCGCAAAGAGGCTCTGTGTGACCATCTTGCCTGGGAACCACTTCTGGAACCTTTTTTTTACCCCCAGTCCTCATTTGGATGATGCTGTGGTGGCTTCTGCTACCTCAGGCCCTAGCCCACTTCTAAGTATTTGGATAAGTGTGTCTGTTTACCACAAAGTTTGGGTGAAACAAGCTTTTGAAGGAACCCTACGCAGCTCTAGGTTTCCTAGAGTAAAGGATATAAGGACACAAAGCTGCCATCTGCCTAAAAGGGCAACTGAGGGTAGTGTTTACATTGTTGGGAGAACAAGAGAAGTTGAAGGGTTCCTTATTATTCTGGTCACTGTTGTCTTAAATCCTCTGCAATGCTTTTCTTAGGATCTTTTCTGAGTTGAGATGCCCTGGAGCAGGATCCTCTTCCTTTGCACATTACACTTTGTAGTCCTCCTGGCTGAGGCTTTTCATGAGCAGAAGCTACTGTAATGCAAACCTCAAATGCTGATACTGTGTTTAGCTCTCAGACCAGTGGTAACAGACATAAGTTCATGTGTTCAAAATAATTGTTTCAAGCATATATTTTGCCCAGGAGTGCTAAGCTGTGTGGCTCCTGGTAGGAAGATTATCATTACTTACCATCTCACAAATGTTTTGAGGAATGTGTTTGTCCATGCAATGTTTTGAAGCTAAAAGGTGTTGTGAGAGTCCCTCTTGGTGCTCCCTAGTTAGGAAAATAAATAGTTCAACAGGACAGAGATGTGTAACTATGCATTTGCAAGTATATCCCCATGCTGGGAGCAGTGTAAGGCAGTAACAGAAGCTGAAGTGCTTTGGTTGCAGTAAAGGCAGATAATAAAATATCTCCTGGCAGGAAGGCCTGGATTTGTGTCTCCATCTGTTTCCAAGACCAGAGTCTGTACCACGGCTGGTCTTATCTTGGTGCCTGTCAGAAGCTTGTTCCTATGAGGAGTGGAGTGCAGTGCTCTGTATGGAAGCTGACCTGAACAGCTGTAGAAGCTGGTGGTTTAGCAGATTGTGAATGGTGATGAGAAATCCATGAGGGTGTACTGGCAAAACTAGCTTTGAAAGGACCATGAGGTCAGGCAAACCTGTGTTTGCATAGTGCCTGCTGTGTTACATTTGGGTGTCCAAATGGTAATTAGCTGCTTAGTTTAATGAGATCGTGTCTCTTACTCCTTGTGACATAATAGTATCTGGAAAACTGCTGCTGTTACAGATACAGGCTCATCCACTGTTCTCATGAATGGAGAAATTCTGTGAATTTGAGGGCTGTTCCTTACTGGCATTAGGAAGACTTTAGTGCCCACCTCTGTGTTGTTAGTCATGAGCCAAATATTGGCTGTTAAAGCCATATATGTTGCAGAAACAGGTGCCAGAGCTGTGATCTACCTCAGCCTTGCTCCTCCTATGGTGAGGTGTCTGTGGATGCTGACTCCTCTGCTGTCTCTGGCAGGTTTTGGAAGTGGTGCGATCCAACTATGACACGCTGACCCTGAAGCTGCAGGATGGACTGGACCAGTATGAACGCTACTCAGAGCAGCATAAAGAGGCTGCCTTCTTCAAAGAGCTGGTAAGATGCCTTGATTCTAAAGAATCAACAACCCCTTTTCAAAGCCCTTGCTTACAGGCTGGGCAGTGGCAGCCCTGTTACTCCATTGGGCTGCCTACAAGGACGGGGCAGGAATAGGATCTGAACAGGCACTGCATGTCTCAGCAGATCTGAAAGTGCCCTGCAGCTCCCTGCCCCACAATACATGGCTGGGGAGGAACCCCCAGACTGCTCAGGCCAGGAAGCAGTCAGTTAGTCCACTGTGCTTTGTGGTGGTAAATTTGAGTGGTGGAGAAGCTGACAACTCTCACCTTGGGTTTATCACACAAAGCAACTTGGCCTTTTTGCTGTTGTTAAGGGGACCGCAAAGTATGGGACTGAGCAGAATATGTGATGCTGGTGAAACATGTGCCTGCTCATTGCTTTCCTCCATCACTCACAAATTAAGAGTTCCCAGGCAAAGAAAACAAAGGCATTCTCTACAAATGTCTCCTTATGCCAGAGGAGAAGACTAATGGTAGGAAGCCCCACAAAAATACCATGGTGAAGACAAAACTGAGTCCAAATAATTTGGGTTGGTAGTTACATTCTTCAGCAAACCAGCTTGCTCAGCCTGCTCCAGAGACCCCTGACACAACTTTCTTGTCCAAGAGCTGCATCACTAGGGAGGCAGCTTTTGTAGTGGCTGGTATCTGAGGCAAGCCTGGTTTTCTTCACTTTTGAATCATTACAGCTTCAGCAAAGGGAGAGATCTCTAGCTCTGGCAGCTTTCTCCACCAGTTTGAGAGCTGATTCTCTCTTCTAGCTCTGACCTTGCTGATTGATGAGTAATTGATGCCTGCCCACTCCATCACGAGTCTGCATGAGTTTGGGAATGTTATGCCTCTCTCTGTCTACTCTGCTCCAGAGCAAGCATGCCTGAATTGGTTTTGCTTCCTTCTACAGAATGCTTTTTAATGTTTTTGGGTCATTTCAGCACTGCTATTGGGTAGAATGCAAACAAAAACACTTGCTGTCACTTTCATGCCATTTTTCTGTGCTCTTTGTGCTTGTTTTTGTCACTCTAGCCTGCTGTTTGATGCCGTATCTGGAATAAATGCAAAGAAGTTTGGCCATAGCCTTCCTGTGACACAGGTTTCCCCTGTTACTGTACTCTGGAAATAACACACATTCGTGTTTCTTTTGTCATTTGTTCCAACCCAAGGGCTCCTGCCATCCTTAGCCAGCATCTTTTTCCCCAGCCACATGACTGCTCTGCTTCCTGCATGCCCCACTTTCCACTTGGCCTAGCAGAAGCTCAGGCTGATCATGCCAATTGATTAAAATGACATTCTCAGTCCTAAGATCATCACAGCTACAAAACACTTCAGCTAAAATTATTTTCTTCCCAGCCCGATGATTCCCCCACCCCCAAATCCCAATTATGTATCATTTAAGAATCTGTTTAGATTAACCAGTCCCTCCTCAACTGCCTTCTGAAAATTACCCATCCAGGTACCCCTGAGTCCCTCTCCTCAAGAGCATATGAAAGCCTGAATAATTACCATCTAAATGTGCTGATTTGACCCAGTTGTGAATCTGTTTAATCCACATTTCTCTAGATGCCCTGAGAATTGGGACCCTATTAAATGTTCTTTACTCACAGCTATAGAAAATCCCCTGCATTCCATTAAGCTG
The DNA here is from genome assembly GCF_000696875.1 of Nestor notabilis. Lineage (NCBI taxonomy): Eukaryota > Metazoa > Chordata > Aves > Psittaciformes > Psittacidae > Nestor > Nestor notabilis. The sequence continues at coordinate 120,822 of NW_009910540.1, forward strand.
TTCCCTCAACACAGCAGGAAATCAACCTGATGTGCTATGATTTGTCTTCAGCAAACCCAGCTGGCCTCCTGTCCTCCACGCTGGTTTTTGTTCTAGGTGTGCCGTAACTGATAGCTTTATTAATTGTTTGAACAACTCATCAAAAAGGCTCTAGTCTGCCCTGTATCCTCTTCAAACCACGTAGTTGGCTTCTGTTTTGCAAGGCTTTTGAATCTTTACTTTGGCTTCTGTTGCTGGTCTGACATTGGATAATATCCCCCTGCCCAATGCATTGTGTTTAACAGCTGAGGTTTGCAGGATTTCATGGAGGGGGCAGAGTGAAGTTGCTGCAGTTTTGCTCACGGGCTCTGCCAAAGGAGCAGGTCTGGTGGTGAACTACAGGTTTCCAGTATGGTTTCCAAACTCATGCTGGTCCCATCAGGTCTTCCTGAACAGGATCTGTTCACAAATAATTGCTTCCAGATTCTGACTGATTTTCTTACCTCTGTCTGTGTGATTGCATTAAAGCAAATCCTTCTTGGTGGGGAATGACACGCAGGAGCCATTTTCCTTTTCGGCTGCCTTTTCATCTCTCTGTGCTCCCATTAAGTGGGTGAGCAGAAACTTCCCCAAGCCATTCTCTTGACTCCTTTATGCTTAAAAATCTCGTTCTCACTCCTTTGACATCCTCTGCTAATGCACTGCTTTGCTTCTCTGGCTTTGCCTCAGTGCTGCTCTTTCTTGCTAATCCCAAAGAAAAATCTGCTTTCTTCTCACATCCCCTTTTCAAAGAAGCTTTCAAAGGCCTGTGATACTGCAGCCACATTGTGGTGGAAGGTGATGTGCAGAGTGTTTTATCAACTGGGTTTTCTGGCCTGTTGTGCTGCCTTTGAGGGGCTAAAGGAAGGAACTTAGGAAGTTTTCTAACACTTTTTATTTCTTTTCCTTTAAACCCTCAGGGATGTCATTTGAGGTCTGTACTGCTTTGATAGAATGAATGGTTTGGATGTGAGCTTTTGGACCCTCACATTGCAGCTGGAGGAATGTGTAGAAAGAGATTCAGCATCTTTCTAAAACATTCACTGTCTTTGCAGTTGGATGGGTTTCAGCAGAGTCTCAAAATAGTCTGATTAGGGGTTGATTTCTGCAGGGGAAATTACACTAATTTGACTTTTAATTAGATGTAGTAGTCAGTGTAAACCTTCCTCCCATTGTACAAATTTCTTAAGAGCTGCTTGTTGATTTGAAACAGGTTTAATTGATGGGACTTGCTGTGAAGTAGGAGTGTCTGTACATGTTCCTCCTGTCCAGCTATAATGACACAAAACTAGAACTGAATACTGCTTTCCTCACATAGTTAATGCCACCACTACATCCATTCTTTCATTTGCTTGTTGTTCTTTAAGTGATGTCAGCTTTTCATGCATTTCCCATTTTTGCCAAGTTTGTGGGTTAAATGTGATCCAAGCTGCTAACAGGGAGAAATCAATTCTAAAAGCTTTTCTGGCCCTCGTGTGCTCCAGCATGCTCTGTGCAGAAGCAAGAGAGGACACATGCTCTGCTTTTACTTCCTTGCAGAATGGCTGTTAAAGCTCTGAGCTTACTTTCTGGGGTTGGTTTTGTCCCCCTGTATAAGCCACTCTAGAGGGTTCTGGTAGCTTCCAGGCTAGCAGCCAGGCTGCTCGCTGCACCAGGAGCTAGAAGTCCTGGGGGTGTAGCCTCATGGATGGGGCAGCTCAGGCAGACTGCAGGAAGCTTCTGAAGTTTATCCTTGCTACAGGCTGACACCTCCCTGTGTTGCTGTCTGGTCTTCCAATCCCAAAAGGGAGATGAGCTCTGGCTCCCTGACCTGAGCCCTGGTGCTGGAGATAACTTGATTTAACTCTAATTTGAGCTATTCTTACCTTTTAAGCTGGTTGGTTCAGAGCTGCTGCTTTCTCACAGCAGAAGCAATACTGGGCAGAGATTTGTAGAAACGTCTCCCCAGCTTGTGTTAAAGCAAATTTAAGTCCAACTAGACTGCTCTTGACCAAAGTTTGTGTCTAAGCTCCTCTTGAAATCTGAAGCTGTTTTCAAGTGAAAACAGCTCCCCAGGTGATCTACTTCACTGGTTCACAACCCATGGGTTTAAAAGTATTTCCTCTTTTCCAGTGTAAATCTTCTTTGTCTTAAATTGAGTATTTCTTGCCCCATCCCTAGGGAGCTAGGGAAATATTACTCACTGTTCTCTTTATGACCTCATTTTACATATTGGAGAGTGTTTGCTCTATTCTTCCTAAACCTTCTCTTTGCAAACTAAACAAGCTTAACTTCTTGTGCTCTCTCTATCCCATGGCTACAGTTTTCACTAAGACCTGTGTTTTCATCATGTGCCACTCCAGCCTCCCTTTCTGGACTCACAGAGACTGCTGCCACATACTTCTTGGAGACCTTGATCGGTATACAAGTTGGGCATCTTCTGTTGCTGGTGTCTGGCCCCTGGCAGCAGTTTCTAAGGCCAGGAGCTCATTTCTGCTTGTCCTTTCTGTTGCTGAGGCCCATAGAAATGCTTGTAGTCAGAATAAGAATGCTGGCTTACACTACATGTAGCATCTGCCCCTTTTCTCCAGGCAGTCATGCTCCCCAGGGCAGAGGACTCTCATCTGTTTAGCCGTGTTGTTCCCCTCATGTCAGAACTGGATTGCTGAGCACTGGAGTGGGAAGCACTCAGTAGGACTAAGACCAAATCCTGTTAGTGGGGCTCCTGTTTCCTGACAGGGGGACAGCCCAGTGCAAACCAGTGTTCTGCAGATGAGTTGCTGTATCTATGTTAAAGTGGGTTATCCTACAAGACACGATCCTAAACTATTTCAGTATGGAGTAAGTCAAAAGATACCTAGAGAAGAGAGGTGAGAGGGTGCTCCAAGGAAATGAAGAGCATGGGGACTCTGCCAAGCATCCTGATGAAGGAAAGTTTGTTGTTTCTGGAGGCGACTTGAAACTTAAATATTCTTTCTTTGAGCGTAGACATCTTTGCTGGCTTGCTCGGGTTCTTGTGGTCTGTGCAATGGGGTTCAGTGGGGTTCATTTCACAGCTATCCCTGTTAACCTTTCATGTCTTGATTTGCTTCCCACTCTTACAATCCTACCTTTTTGGGAGCTTTCTAACCTTCCCCTCATTTTTTTCTCACCAGTGCAGCAAGTGCTAACTTGCTTTTCCAGCCCCCACTGTTGGATTCCTCATTCTGCTTCTATATAATTCATCCCCCAGTGCTTTTAAAAAGCACAAAACACTAACCAGGTCAGCAACAACCTTATTATCACAGGCTCCAAGTCTCTGGGAACTGTAATCCCGTTGTTTGGATGAGCTTGTGTCAGTTTTGCTTTCTGTCACTGCTGCACACAGTCGCTGACACAGATGATGTTTGACTTTGTTTTCTCGTTGCCGAGTGCCGCTGAGACTGAGCCCAGTCTGGGGCCTGTGTGTTCAGCCAGCGAGTCTGCAGGCATGAAGGGGGAAGGGAAGCTGCTGCACAACAGGGCTGTCCAGCTGCTCTTCACAGACTGCAGGTGACCAGAAATATGGGCATCACTGAGAGATAAAGTTGTCACTTCTTCAGAGACAGCTAGTGAGCCAGCTTCAAGTGTAACTCACACAGCACAAAATACAAAATACCCCTGGACCTGTGGGTTTCTGCCAGCCTGGGAAATAATTTGTATTCACAGCATAGTAGCATGGCCTCTGTCCTTTCCTTGACTTCGTATCTGTGGATCTACAGGTGCTGGAGTAGAACCAGTGGGCACTGGTAGAAAATGCTCTTCCAGGTGTAGTGTGGAAGTGCTCACTTTCTCCATCGCTTTGCCCCACATCAGGAAGCCATCATAGCTCATGTATCCAAACAGAGCATCCTCTCCCATCCCTGTCTCATTTGGAATTTACTCTCCTTGCTGGGATGTCATTATAAGGATCCTCAGGGATTTCTTACTAAGCTGGAGTTGCAGTCAGTTGGCTGCAGCAAGTTCTCTGGGGCTGTAACAGCATGCAGAAGAGTTTCATGCTGAACCCAGAGGTCAGCAGCATCAAAGCTACCATGCTCATGGAGAGCCAGGAGGAGTCCCTTGGCTAAAACATCTTATTTTGTCTCTGCCAGGTTCGGTCCATCAGCATCAACGTGAGGAAGAACCTTGCTTTCAACACGCTGAGCCAGGAACTGCTGCTGAAGGAATTCTCTACGATCTCTTGAAGCGGGGACACTGCCGCTGCGCAGGGCTGACCAGAGATGGGCCTGTTTGGGCAGGGACGCTACAGAACTGCAGCCAGTCGCCCCTTGCCTTCTGCCTGCAGAAGGGACTGCATTTCTTTTAGGGGAGAGCCTTGCTGCTGTGTGTTTGATCCCAAAGGCATGTGTTTCAACAGGACTGGGGCTGAGGAGAGTGATGGGCATGTTGAGGAGGAGGAGGAAACAATTCTGTAAGGTGCCAGGGGGATGCGCAGCCATTCCTGTGACATAGCAATAGGGATTCCCTCCACAGCCTCAGGGAAGATGCGCTGGAAACCTTTGTAGCAGAGCTGGGGGAAGCTCCCAACCAAAATAATAAAGCCAGTCCAGCTGTGTGAGACAGTTCTGCACTGAGATCACTCGCCTGCTCTATGGGGAAAGCTCTCTGATCCCTGGTGAGGGCTGTTCTTTTCTGTCAGCCCGGATCAACCTGCCCTCCTGAAATGTACGTCAAATCCCATTGGGAATGGCTTTGGGGTATAAAACGGTTTCCCCAAGAAGCAGGCCCTGCTCACTGCTGGTTCCTCATGGTATCACTTGAACCGAGACATTGGATTATTAGAGAAGGAGAAATTTTACCTCCAAGGTTGTTGGCTTACAGGATCCTGTTGTAACTGGAGACCAGCTCTGCTTGGGGTCACTGTTGCTTCCGGTAGCCCAGCTCATCTCTGCCGTTTTCTAAGGTTGAGGGACATTTTTAGATAACTCCATTTTCACAGGGCAGAGGACAGTGTGACTCCTTCTCCCCACTCCCCTATTGCCCATCAGAGACTGCATTGTGACAATCCTTCTCTTCCTCACCAGAACATCTGCCTTGCACATGTTTGCAAGTGCCTGGTGACCTCTGTGAACTAAGAAGTCTTCATTTTTCCCTTGTGTGTAGCACACAATTAAAATGCAGCTGGAGAAGAAGTTTCTTCATTTTCTTACTCTTCTGTCTTCACAAACCAACTTGCAGCAACGGACTGCTGAGAACTTCCTAAGGAAGAGTTCTGGGATGATGCCCGGGGCCCAGGCAGGCCTTTCTGCTCCAGAGCCAGTGTTTCAGAGGTGCCCAGGGCCAGTGGAGCCTGTTCCGAGTGCTGTGTCCGGCTGCCAACTCAGGAATACGCAGCACAAACACCCATTCCCTGCCCCTGCATTTTCAGCTCCCAGCAGTGATGTTCAGATCTGGCCTTACTTGGTGGACAGAAGCAGAGAAGTTATTTACATCCCAGATCCACTTTTGTTTTTCCCTAGAAAACAGTTTTGTTTGGAAAAAAAGTGCCTAGCCCCACTCGTAGCCTTGTTAGGTTAGTGTGAGCGGTGTGAACATCATGCTCATTTACTACCATTTTTAGTCAAGGCTTCTTCATGCTAACATCTGTTAATTGCATTAATGTTTCGTCTTCATCTGCCATAAGCATGGGAAATTGAAAGCTGTGTCCTTGGGCCACCCGCTGAGCACAGCACCCGATGAAGACCGTCTGTTTTCCTTGGGAGCACCGGCTTCTCCTGACAGAAGATACTTTGCCTCAGCAGGGAGTTGTCTGGCTTTTATCAGCTAAGCCAGACACTTATTTGCTTTCTGCCATGCAAGTGTGTAGAAATGTGTACATACCAGTGGGACAGTGCTTGGGAGAGCAAGCAGGCTCCATAAAATCACTCTGCTTGAGGACACGCCAGGGCATGTAGAAGGAGGCAGCTTCTCCGGTGAAGAAAGAGTAACAATGGCATGCAGCACATGGCACATGTCTGCAGATGTGGGGAGCTCTTGCTAGACAATCTCGCCTCTGGGGATGGGGAATTTCATCTAAAGGGGGCTTGAGCTGCTTCCCTGAGGTGCAGCCCCAGCATCGCTGCTGTTGGAGCACTGAGTCACTCAGCTGTCCACATGCCTCCTTTTCCCTGATCCCAGTTAGGCTGAGGCTAAAGAGATACGTGACAGAGTTGGGAATGAGTCTGCCTCTGCCTCCGCAACCTCTGGGGTTTTCAGCTTTTCACTCAGGGCTCAGCTATAGAAGATCTCATCTTCCCCAGGGCACTCCCTTGCTGGGGTGAACTGAGAATCCCAGCCTGTGACTGGAAGCAGCTCTCATGGGTTCCCTCATCCAAGACTGAGCTGGGGAAGACACTGACATGCAACCTCTTGTCACACTGTCACCGAACCAAGCACTGTAAGTGGATGTACATACAAACCTAGAGCTCAATAAATAGCAGAGCCCTGCCTATTGAGCGTGTGCAGTGTTTTTCCTTCATAGAGGGGAGGGGAGCTGTTATGGGGGTGGCCCTGTCACCGTTTGGTGACATGTGGCTGCAGCAGGCAGTCACTTGCCCTCGGGCTCTTCCTGTTTGCACAGAGGCAGGTTGTGCACTCTGCGGTGCCTCCTCCTTGGTCCAGGCTGCAGCTACCAGCAGTAGTCAGCGTGCCCCTGGGGCTGCCAGTAGGGGAAAAAGACAAGGCTGAGAGCCCATGAGCAAGGGATGCAGAGATCTTCCTGTGCACAGTATGGTTTTCTCTGCTGCTGGTGTCGGCCAACTCCTGCTCACAGATTCTGCTGCAGATTTCCCTGTTTTGTTAAACACCCAACTGCTGCTTGTGTCTGGAAGCCAGCTTGAACTGAGCAGAAAGTCATTTAACTTTAACATTCAGCCTCAGGATGCGGCTGGTGGCCCCAAACTTTCCCATATCTGATCTGAGCAGTTGAGTGTATTTTATTATATCTAATTCCTAACCCCGTTTATTATTGGAAGAGCTGGTTTTGAGGCTTGGGGAGTGTGGGGAGAAACGAGATTGCTGCCTTTAAATTAGGCAGCTGCTGCAGGGAGACAAATACTTTACAAAATAATGGCTAAATTCTGGACGAGAAAAATTGAGTTTGAGCTAAACTTTGGAGAGAGTTACTAAAAATTGATTTGTAAGTGCCACTGTGTTTTTTGGTATTGTCTTTTTCCTTAGCTCTTGCAGATCCTATTTTTCAAGCAGACTTGAGAAAGAGGCTGCTTCTTGGGAGCTCAGTCTCCCCTGCCTGGGCTGTGGCCTGTCAGAAGAGGCATAGAGTATCAAAGGGAGGCTGGTGAGGCGATGTCAGCTCCATGTGATGGAGTTCCTTGGGGTGCTCAGAGCAGGTAGTACTCCTGCGTCTTATGTACACAGAGCAGTGTGTACCTTCACCCTACTCTGGTTTATAATCCTCTTCTTCCTCTTCCTCATCATGGCTGTTACCTGCTGTGATCCCATCCAAGTGGTGTGGAGGATGTATCTCCAGGGTTGAGTTCCCCTCCACATGGGCATGTTCTGGTGCCTGTTGGGGCAGTTTTCTCTCCCCGCCTGAAGTATTGATGCTCTTCCCTATCTCGGATCCTGCCAGGCTGTCGCATGGTGGTTATCAGGAGGAGAAGCTTGCTGTCCTGGGCAGAGCTATCTAGACAGCACTTGTGCAGGAGGTCAGGCCCAGTGTGCTCCATCTGCCAACCCTTGCTTCCCCCTATTGGGCAGAGGGAGATACCGGTGCCCTGCCAAGTCACGGCTGCCATCGTGTGTGCTGGGGTTGCTGCACAGCCAGAAGTCTTGAGGAAGATTTACAGCTGGCTCTTGGCACTTGCAAGCAGCTCAGCATCTCTCCATCTCGGTGTCAGCACCAATGTCTCCTGGATATTTATTCTCATCTCCTGTTTTCTGGGCTGTTTTCTTGTTTGGTACTTATTGGGATGAGCAGGGATGTACTGGACAGAAGTTAGTTCCTCTGGAGGTGATGGCGTTCTTTTGGCAGACGAGCCATTGCAGTATCCTGAAAGGGAAGGGGGGGGTAAAGCCCAGCATTCGGAGCTGCAGATATCCCAAGGGTCCTGCGTAAGATGTGCTATTCTCCTACTGGAAATTAATTCATGCCTTTGCTGATGCTTTCATGGGGAGGGTGGACAGAAAAGTAAATGATGAATGAAAGTCTGGGCCAGGAGGCTGGAGAAGAGCTGTTGCAAGGCTTGTGGGACCTGGCATTCCCTGGGCTGCTAAGAGTCCTTCGTGCTGGTCAGAGCTCCGGTTGTCCCCACTGCAGCACAGTGTGGGTGAGCTCAGGGGGACACTGATCAAGCAGAAGGGTGACCCCAAATGAATGGGACTAGCAGCACCCTTGGGGGACCATCACTGGATGCTTGATTTGCTCTTGTTGTGGGAGCAGCTGCTGTGGCTCCACGCTGCGCTCCACTCTCCCAGCTCAGTGGCAGCCAGAGCACAGGCCAGGCCATGCTCCGCAGCCCTCTGCTCTCCCGTGCTGTCCCTCCAGGGCTAATTGAATCATGTGGCTGGAAATTGAATCAAATTGAATAGATTAAATGAGCCAGGCTTGCCGCTCACTGCAGTGCAGCCCAGAGCCTTGCCAGGCTGCGACCAGAGGCTGGGAGCTCCCAAGAGTCTTGTAGGGGCATGGAGGGGCTGGGGAGGCTGCAGGGAGATGGGCACGTGCTGGTCTGGGCTGGTTCTTCAGCTCTGCTTTGACAGATGAACCCTCAACCACCTCTCAGTGATGCGCAGCCTGGCCCGGGTCCCAGGGCCCACAGGTCACTGCTACAGGCAGGCACAGGTTGGCTTTTGCTCGTTTTCTCTCTGAAGTGATTAATAACTAACTAGCTGGAGCTCCCCTGCTCCAGGGTTCAACCAGGGCCCTCCCTGTCGTGTACAGGGTGAGGTGTACTGTGGCAGCCGTGGCTGTGCCCTGCTCAGCCGCTTCCCAGCCC
>NW_009910540.1:129806-133967 GCF_000696875.1 Nestor notabilis
CAGCCTGCAGCAAGTGATGCTCTGGCAGCACTGGTCTGCAGCACACTGTCCCCTGCCCTGCTTTCATCCCCTCTGTGGCCATTGCCAGGCCAGTGGTATGGGATGGAGAACAGAGAACAGTGTGCTGAGACCAGGGTCGCTGCATGGACATCCCCTCCCATGGAGGTGAGTGTGGGCAGAGCAGGAGGACATGTGCCTGCAGCACAAACTTGCTTCTGACAGAGGTGCACACCTGTTTTCATAGCAGACTTGAGATGCTGAAAGGGCCCCTTCAGCAGGGGGATTTGGGGACATCCAGTGTGGTGTAAGTTAACATGGAAATAGTATCTGGTTCCTCTTTAAATAAAAGCTGATCCCACAGGCACTGAGCACACAAACATTTACAAGAAATGCTTTATAATGCTGGGAGGGTTTGTGAGACGTAGGGTACTTCCTGAGTCCAAGTATGCTCCAGAACAGCCTTTGCTTTCGGAACCAAGTGCTTTTCTTCACACAGAAGTAGCAGAGAAACACTCGGGGTGGGCACAGAGCCCCTCCAACCCCCCCAGCAGTGTGGCCATGCCAGGGAGTCCCTCCTTGCTGGAGGCGTTGGCAGAGGCCTGTGACTGGCTTTTGAGGACACAGAGTGCATGTGAAGTCCTTTCTCCTTGCTGTGCATCAAGATTTCTCCCACCTGCTGGTTTGTATTTGACAAAGGAGGTTCCCTTTCTCCTGCACCATTCCTACTTGCAAGGCTCGCCCAGCAGCTTGCAGGCATCTGTTCCTCCTCTATATCTGCAAGGTTTTCCACAGCTGAAATTCCCCCCAGGTCTGAATCTCATGGTGGTTCCCACCTACCTGCGTGTCTCTGCAGGATGATGGGAGATGGGAGCAGTCCTCCCCTGTGAGTGTCCTCCCCAGGACCTGCTGCTCTGCTGCTCCTTGTGTCCTCCCTTAGGATCCCAGTGCTGCAGAGACCATGGGACTTGTCCAGGTCTCGTGCCACCCAGATCCATTTCCTCTGTGGATGTAGTAAATACTGTGGTTTATATCTGAGAGAGGCCATTTGCCCTGCCTGGAGCTCCCCTGCAGCCGCTTGCATGGCCTTGAGCATCTCTCCTCTGGGCTGGGGGGCTGGGTGGGGAAGAGCCCCAGTGCCAAGCTGCTCATCTCCATCGAACACTGCTGTTTGCTGGCATTTTTGCAAGGCTTAAGGGGCTCCAGTCTCTGCCCTCTGGGGCTGGTTGTAGGAGCATCCTATGCTGCATCCCATGTCCCAGCCTGTGGCTGCCCAGGAGCCTACTCTGCTGGAGAAACAGAGCTGTCCCTCACTGTCAAGTGTAAATCTGAGCCCAGAGGCACCAGGCGATCGCAGCCAAAACAGGATTAATGGCATCTGTTGAGAGTGCATCCCGAGGACTTGATATTGATGACCATAGCTTTAAAATACTGTTAACAGTGGATAAAGCACCATGATTTAGAGTAGTTGGCAATTACATCTCTGTTTGAAATTTCCTAAAGATAGGATCAGACTCCCGAGTCTTGCTCTCTGCTTTTCCAATAGAATTAATAAGAACAGAGATATGCAATTAGACAGCACGCAGGCTGGTAGGGCAGATCGATGCCTTGTGGTTACCTAATGAAGTGTTAAATCGCGTCTTTCCCTCTCCCTGTCCCCCTGTAGCAGCTGCAGCAGGATGTTTGCAGAGGGTTTGCAGGGCTTCAGCCTTGGGGAGAGCTCCTGCATCCCTTACCCCAGCCTGGTGGGGTGCGGACCCCAGTGCTCCTGCCTCCTTTCCAGGCTCTTGCTTCTGTGGATAGGCGCAGTTTGGGATTGTCTTGGCTTAGTGTTGAGCCCAGGGTTTTCTGCTTGGTCCAGCCCATGTCTGGACAAGGCTGGTGGCAGCCTGGCACAGCTCTGCTGGCAGCGGGGCTCTGCATCCAGTGCTCTGGGCAACACTGGAGCATCCCAAACTTGTCCCTTTCCCCAGTTACTCCCAACAAGGCTGAACTGGCCTGACCTGGGGACAAACAAGCCCCTTGGACAGGGTGACCCCACGCACACCTCCCAGCCCCTCTCACCCTGGCTCATAGCTGTTCTCAGCTGCGGCTCTGCAGTTTGGGAGCAGTATTAATGCCATGAAGATGTCCTTTATGAAAGTGCCGCTGCTGCCTCTGACAGGGTGACGGATGGGCCACTTAGGGAACGTGCCTCCCGCCTGGACTGATGCGAATGGGTGATTTCCATCATGGCAAGGGTGGATGGGTGGTCCCAGGGACACCCTGCGTTCAAGGAACACACAGCCTGGGCTGCACTTCAGGGTGCAGCACCCCTCATGTCCCAGCTCATGTCCCTCCTTGTGTGTCCTGCCTGCCTCCTTGTTCTCCATCCCCATCCCACCCTGCTGCTGGCTGTACCAAGCCCTGAAGTAGCTTTACATGGCCCTGTTTCCCCCGTGGTTCCTTGCTGCTCTCCAAGAGATGAGCTCAGGGACCTGTGTGCTTCCACAGGCCTTGTTTAACCAAGTGTCTCTGCACCCTGTAGCAACGTCCCTGCCTGGGTCCAGGTGAGTGGGCAGGGACCAGACCCATTCCTGCAGCAGAAAGGGCTGCTCCCACCCCAGCATCCTACAGAGCCCCAGCTCCCAGTGCCCAGAGGGACATTTAGGGGACGACGTTGCATTTTTCCTGAGCAGAGAAAGGCTCAAAGGCTGTGAATCCTGGCAGGATGCCCAACGCTTGTGTCTGCTAAGGAAAGGAGCCGTGACCAGTGAGCAAGTAAGCTGTGTCCTCTGTTTTCTACACTGCGGGGAGAGTGGGCTGTGTCAGCCTGACCCTGAGGCTGCCCCATCCTACCATGTGGTACCCACCAAACTGCCCAACTATCCCCCCTCTCCCTAGCCTGGCAAAGCATCTCTCACTTGCCTGCAGAAGAGGAGCACTTAGCTGGGATAAAAATAGCCATGTTTGCCTCCCGATGGACCAGAGGTGGCAGAAGGTGAAAACTTTGCCCATGAAGCTCTGCTGGGCCCGCCACGTCCGCAGCGGGATGGACTTACGGGATGCTGGAGATGGAGCGGGTGAACCTGGGCACAGCTCATGCAGCCCGATTGACCAAGACTACTTCTCTGGGATACTGCTGGTCCCAAGGGTCTGCTGAGAAGCTGTGTCTGAGGCTGTGATGGAGAGGTCGGAGGATAGGGGGGGCAAGGAATAGCAAGGTGGACAAGCCCAGCAGTGCAGGGGGGCTGCAGGCTGGCCGGGCTCCAGCTCTGCTTCTCAGGCTAAGTAATGGGGGCATCTCCAGGGCTGTCCCGGGAGTTTCTCTTCAGCCAGTCTGGGTGGACGGGCTCTGCGGTGGTGGCCGGGCCATGGGCAGGGCTGGGGGAATGTGTTTAGTTCTCTGAGCATTTCTCCACTGCGTTTTCCTCGCTAAATGGCTCTTATTTTTAGATCCAGGCAGTTGCTAAGCATCGCTGCCTCGCTAAGGCGGCTTCTTTCATGGCTTGACACCAAAGCACGCTGACAACACGCTGCCGCGTGAGTGCGGCCCTCCCTCCTCGCTGCTCTGGATTCCCTTTCTGCCCTGTGGATCCTGTGGGCTCAGAGGGCCAGGCTGGGCACAGGGATCGGGATGGGATGCTTTGCCTTCTCGCATTGGCCCTACTTCCCACTGTCTCTCTCCATAGATCAGAGGATGAAGAGATGAGGGGAGGAGAGGTGCGAAACGCTGGGAGCTGGGCAGCCCCTGGGATGTGCTCAGGACCCCTGTCACGGTGCAACAGGCAGTGCACCCAAAGCCCTGGCTTTGCCCATGTTGGGGACTCTTGAGCACAGTCCACATCCCCCGGGATGGCATTGTGCACAGATGGCAGCGAATAACCGGGAGCAGCAGCGAGACCTCCAGCTCCCAGTACCAGATGTACCAGTGGGGCTCTGAGCTCCTCTTAGCAGCACCTTGCCTCTGGGAGTCCCCCCAGTGCGTGCTGCTGCTTCACCCTTTCCCTGTGGCTGCAGAAGATAGGGTAAAAACCCTTCTGAATGCTCCAACCCTGCCTGGAGACCCATGCTTGGGCTGGGGAGCAGCGGGGGACCTTGATCCTGTGCTTGCCTGCAACCAGGCAGACCGGGCCACCTTCCCCACAGCTCTGCTGCATCCCTTGGCGGCTGCACGTCCCCTAC